>NC_139142.1:194284233-194532588 GCF_964270905.1 Leucopleurus acutus
CTGAGGACATGCTCGTGGTTTGTTGAAAGAGTCTTTATAAACGTCCAAAGACAGGAGAAAGTCTACCTTGCAAACAACTACGCTGCATGTAAAGTTTCACAGGCTAAATCCAAACGAGCTCGTCTGCTGGTCGATAAAAAGACAAACTATGTGAACTTTTGGATTTATGCTCTTTTTTTTCATCTCGTTTAGTCTAGTCTTTCCTTTTAGTCTAGGGTTCTATTTTCATAGAACACGTTGCTAAAAAAAGTACACTGTTATTGCTGAAGAGAATTATATAACAATTTTATATAAACATGTATATGATTATTTAATTAAGATGTTAAAATTTTAATATTTTGGTTTTAAATACATATGTAAATATTTGCAATAGAGAGAAACAGAATTGGAAAAATATGGGCAGAGTGTCCTGGAGGATTGACTGAGAAAGAAAAAAAAAACTCAAAGCAAATAAGATGTGAGTCTTTGGCCAGCAAAGCAAAGAGAAGAGAGAATGATTAGGGTTTAGGGTAAGACAACTCACTCTCTTTCCTCAGTAAAATCAGTAGAAATTTAATGGTGCTGAATTGTGGATTTAAAAAAGCTGATTTAATGGCCTGAACTGAAAGAACGGGTCATGGATTCTTGGGAGATGGCAACAATAGCTGTTAGCAGATCAAAAATTCAGGAGATGAATTGATTGCAACAAAGAGGGCAATTCCATAGCAATGTGGGGCATTTCGACAAGGCCATTTTAAACAATCAGTTTTGACATCACTGTATGAAAATGACCCTATCAAGGTGTAAAGCCATATTTTAAAGCTATAACCCTGCCTCTTCACCTAGCCCAACCCGCCAAGACTATGGGGCCCTTTTATTCATTTTTTGTATTGTTGCAACTATTGTTTTGTTCTTTTAGTTTAACTACATTTTATTCATTTTAAAGATACTTAAAACTATTTTTATGATTATTACCAATACTGAATTATATAACATAAGCATAATATATCAATAGTGTTTTAACTTATAATCAGAAAAGACAATAAAGATATGTTTTGCAACCCAAACCCAGTAACGTACCACTGATGGTTTTTCAAATGGGCTATAACAAGTTAAGGCAATCTGTCCCTTTGGACAGAGGCTGAAAATATACCTGGTGGTATTAAAGTGTGATGGTTGCTGTTGGATGGAAGATCTGCGTAACTGAGTAAACCAATATTTTCCAAATGACCAATGCGTGATCACAAAAAACATTCATGATTAAAGAGCCACTGAAAGTGCAAGATAGGCAAATAAGCTTTAAAGAGATGAGAAGTTCATGGAGGTGGTTGCAGAGTCTGCATTTCAACTCCTTGTTAAGAAGCTACTACTTGTTGGTCACACTGAGCATCAAAGAAGAATTACCCAAATTATCCAAAAAATTATCCACAATTTTTTTTGGATAAAAATTACCCACAATTATCCAAAAAGGTGATTAAAACACTATTCTCTTTTCCATTAACAACAAAAAATATCTTTTTCAGAATTTATAGATTTTGAACACTTTTATTGAGATATAGTTCAAATACCATAAAATTCATCTTTTTAACATGTATAGTTCAGTGATTTAAGTATATTCAGAGGTACGTGCAACTGTTATCATAGTCAATTTTAGAAAATTTTCATATCTCAAAAAGAGAACCCTTATCCTTCAGCTACCTTTCACCCATCCTTCATCCCCCCAGCTCGCCACAACTGCAAATCTAATTTTTCTCTCTATAGGTTTGCCCATTCTGGAAATTTCATATTAATTGAATCATATGATATGTGGTTTTTTGTAACTGGCTTCTTTCACTAAAACAATGTTTTCAAGATTCACCCACGTTATAGTATGTACCAGTACTTCATTACTTGTCACAGTCAAATGATACTCCATTGTATTAGGCACATACGTTTTATCCATTCATCAGTTGATGGACATTTGAATTGTTTCTACCTTTTGGCTGCAATGAACAATGCTGCTGTGAACATGGGTGTACAAGTTTCTTTGTGGACATACTTTTACTTCTCTTGGGTCTACATCTAGGAGTGAAATTGCTAGGTCATATGTTTACTCTAAGTTTAACCATCTAAGGAACTACCAGACTGTTTTCCAATGTGGCTTCACCATCTTAAATTCCCACCATCAGTGTATAAAGGACTTCTCCACATCCTTTACAACACTTGTTATTATTTGATGTTCTGATTATAGCTATCCTAGTGAGGATAAAATGGTATATTATTGCTGTTTTGATTTGCATTTACTTAATGATTAATGATGTTGAGCATTCTTTCATGTGCTTATTGGTCATTTGTATATCTTTGGGGGAAAAGTGTTCAGATACTTTGCCCATTTTTATGTGAGTTATTTGTCATTTCACTATTGAGTTGTAAGAGTTCTTATACATTTTAGATGTAAATCCCTTATCAGATATGTGATTTGCAAATATGTTCTCTCATTCCGAGGATTCTGTTTTCACTTTCTTCATAGTATTCTTTGAAGCACAAAATCATTTTCTTGATAGTATCCTTTGAAGCACAAAAATTTTAATTTTAATAAAGTCAAATTTGGCTATTTTCTTTCTTTTGTTGCTTATACTTTTTGGTGTCATAGAAAAGAATCTATTGTCAAATCTGTGGTCATGAAGATTTACTTCTTTGTTTTATTCTAAGAGTCTTATAGTTTTAGCTCTTACACTTAGGCTTCTGATCAATTTTGAGTTAATTTTGTATGTGAGATAAAGCTTCCAACTGCATTCTTTTCATGTGGCTATCCAGTTGTGTGTCACCATTTGTTGAAAAGACTATTCTTTCCACATTGAATGATTTGCACCCTTCTCAAAAATCAGTTCACCATAGATACATGGGTTTATTTCTGGACTCTCAATGCTATTCCATTGATCTCCATGTCTTTCCTTATGTCAGTACCACACTGTCTTCATTACTGCTCCTCTGTAGTAAATTTTTAAATTAAGATATGTAAATCTTCCAACTTTATTTTCTGTTTTCAGGATTCCTTTGCCTATTCTGAGTCACTTGCAATTCCACATGAATTTCAGAGTCACCTTGCTAATTTTTACAAAGAAGCTAGGCTAGAATTCTGATAGGGATTGCATTGAATCTTTAGATCAATTTGAGAAATATTCCACCTTAAAATTAAATCTTCCTGGGCTTCCCTGGTGGCGCAGTGGTTGAGAGTCCGCCTGCCGATGCAGGGGACACGGGTTCGTGCCCCGCTCCGGGAGGATCCCACATGCCGCGGGGCGGCTGGGCCCGTGAGCCATGGCCGCTGAGCCTGCACGTCCGGAGCCTGTGCTCCACAACGGGAGAGGTCACGACAGTGAGAGGCCCGCGTACCGCAACAACAACAACAACAACAAAAATTAAATCTTCCAATCTATGAAGATGAATAATTTCCATTTATTTAGATCATTTAAAATTTCTTTCAACAATGTTTTGTAGTTTTCAGAGTCTGAGATTTGCAACTCATTGGTTACATTTATTCCTAGGTGTTTTATTCTTTTTATACTATTGTAAATGGAATTGTTCTCTTGATTTCATTTTCAGATTGTTTATTGCAAGTGTATAGAAATACAACTGATTTTTTATACTGAGTGTATCTTGTGACCTTGCTGAATTCTAATAGTTTTAGTGGATTCTTTAGAATTGTGTCTCTACAGGATCATGCCGCATGCAAATGGAAAGAGTTTACTTTTTTCTTTACAATCTGGATGCACTTTATTTCTTTTTCATCCCTAATTTCCTTGACAATCACCTCCAATACAAAGTTGAATAGAAGTGGTGAGAGCAGACACTCTTGCTTTGCTTCCGACCACAAGGAGAAGAAATCAGTCTTTCAAATTTAGCTGATTTTTCATGGTGCTCCTTATCACACTGAGGAATTTCACTGGTATTTCTAGTTTGTTGAAGTGTTTTTCTTTTAAATTGAAGTATAGTTAATTTACAATGTCGTGTTAGTTTCGAGTGTACGGCGAAGTGATTCAGTTATACATACATATATGTATATATATATACACACATCTATATATACACATTTGTTATGTGTGTATGTGTGCTTCTAATATGGCAAATGGTCCCCCCATTTATAGGCCCTACTTACCCGTTTATTTGTACACGTGGACATTTTCGATATTCTTGACATTATACGCAGCAACTCTGGGTACTAGTCACCCTCCACCCACACCCGGGGGTACTCTGGGGGCTTGTTCACTTTATTTACTTGTGTTTTTGTTTGGGGACTGACTGGATTACTGTGGTGGCGTCCTTGCTTCCTCACCTCAATGTGAAGCCTCAGGCGGCATGGCCCTGGGTATGTCCACAGTCATGTTGGGATGGCAGTGTTTCAGTCAGGGCTCTCTTTGTCTCTTATTATCTGCACACTCTGCTCACTTGTCAGTATTTGAGGTATATTCTGACGCTGTAGGAGGGCTCCTCCCTACAGTTTCTTTCCCCAATTCACTCCTGCAAACAACTCAGTCTTCAGTTTAACCTCTATTGCCAACGAATCCCCCAACCTCCCCCTAGGCACCCATCATCACGACTTCCACTGCTTGTGAGAGGGTCCTGAGGCTTGTACTTCTCCTCACTCTGTTTCAAAAGAAGGCAGCTCTTTGGGAAGAGAATACAAGGTGTTCCAGGGCCTCCTTTTCTCCTCCCAGGCAAAATCTCTGTGCCATGTCTCCAGAGCTGGGGATGAGACGGTGTGTGCTTCTCTCTTTGTGACACCATGGCTCTGGGAGCCTAGTACTCAGTGCAGGAGACAGGGCAATACCCTCAGGTCTTGTTGGCTTCTCTCTGAGTGTGGAACCTCCATCCTTCCATATGAGACAAGGACAATCAAGACTCGTGTGTGTGTGTGTGTGTGTGTACATACACGTATTGTTGAATACATATTAATAATTTACATATAATATATAATTATAAAATAATGTAACAATTTAAGCCATTTAATATATATATGTATTAATAATTTTGACCAGTTTTGCTGGGAAGGGGGTCTCATGCTGTCATGTCAGAGGTGGAACCTCATTTTTAAAGTGGCTTTGCACTACTGATACTATGTATAAAATAGATAACCAATGAGAACACACTGTACAGCGCAGGGAACTCTACTTAATGCACTGTGGTGACCTAAATGGGAAGGAAATCCAAAAAAAGAGGGGATATATGTGTACGTATAGCTGATTCACTTTGCTGTACAGTAGAAACTGATACCACATTGTAAAAACTATACTCCAATAAAACTTAATTTTAAAAAATAAAAATAAATAAAAACTTGGACGGGAGGACAAAAAGAAAATCAGGCGCATTTATCTAAATGTTATAATGCTACTCTTCCAGAAATTTGTTTCTTAAGCATAAACTATGTGTGTCTTAAAATAAATAAATAAATAAAATAAAGTGGATTGGCCTCCAGATGGGCTCTTAGTCCTATTCTCCAAAGCCAAAAATGTTTCCTTATATATGAGCTGTGTTATTGAGAGAGAGGTTATTGCAGATATCTTGTGCAACCTGAACGGCATGTTGCTCTAACTCATTGTCTCTAGTTATGTATTATTGAATGTAAGGGAGAAATCTGAGAAGTCGTGATGTGGAGCTTTCAAAATATAAGTGACTTCTCAGAGAAAAAGCAGATAGTTTGCTCAGAGCAGCTGGAGGTCTGTTTTGGGGGTGCGGGTCTGTGGCTGAACTTGGCTGTCAGTGACCTGAAGTTTGTCTGCCCATCTCTGACTCTGCATCCTTGACCCACACCTGATGCTCACTTTATAGGCTGTAGGTCTGAAATTGGTAAGAAAGGCTCAAGGATAGGATGGCTTTGCACATACGTAACTAATATAAAAGCTTATCTTATAATATTTTATTTTTTTAAGTTGGGTCAAAATGTCACTGATCAAAATACCCTGTGACAGTGTAAAGTGCCTGGTATTGAAATGGTAGCAGTGGAAAAACAAGGTCACAGAGGTTACAGATGTTTTCCCAGAGAGGGTATTTTTGGCAGCCTGTGGATTTTGGTAGCTTGGGTGTGGGAGGGGAAGGATTGAGGAAGGCATGCTAACGAGACGAGCAGTGTACCTTTCGAAGAGGATCAACTTTAAGGAATCCAGGAGAGTCTAGAAAACATGAGGAAACTGAGGCACGTGTCTCCAGCATCAAACACGTCCTGAGGGGGCATGATTTTTACAAGCTAATGTCACTTAGGAATCCTCAGTGACTCTTTGGAGTCCACAGTAAATATTAGAAGATGGTGGTATCTTGAATCTCTGTTAATAAGATCTTTCTCTGTAACTTTCTGCAGATTTTAAATATTTCCAGGAGGGCTGGAAGAGAAGAATATAACACATACCATGGCAGTATTCCACGGAACTACCTGCTGTGGAGAATTACTAAAAAAAAATACGATGGAGTGAAACATTACTCTATTTAATTACTGTAAAAACTAAAATATAAAATACCAGTCAATTGCCCATGTCAAATTAGACTATAACTGATGTTAACTCCTGAGAATTACTGAATAAATGTGGAAGTGTGGGGGTTGCACTATTCCTGCTCTCATTAAGCCCCAGTGAACTCCCTGTCCTCTTATGTCAGATGTTCAACATTTATCACCTTAAGTGTGAAGAGCCTCTCAGCTTTCCAGCACTAAACAAAGATAAATACTTAGAATTAAGTGTTTTCTTGAAGGTTTTAACTTTACACAATAGAGGGGGTAGATACATGGTATTTTTCCTACTGTAGTTAGAGATGCATCAATGTTTGTTTAGAGAAACGGGTTCTTCTCAAACATAGCCCACAAATTGAGATAGAAACACTCCCAATTTACTGTCCACTATATACATATACACAACTACTTGTATGCATACATATATATACATACATATATATATCTACACACACATACAGCTTATATATATGTGTGCCTGTTTGTATGTAAGCAAAAGGCCAACAGTATCTATTAAGTGACTATTCGTTACTTTACAGCTAACATAGTCCCATAATCTTTTCCATTATGTTTTATACCGCTCAGGACCCACAGGTCCTGTATAGAAAGGTTATCCAGCACCTTCCACTCTGCAGTATGACAGTGGCTCAATCAAGTTAAAGGATGACAAAATGAGAATCAAGGAGAGAGCTGGAAAGGGCCGCAAGCCATTCAAACTTCATTTGTCAAATTGGAATGCCTTGAGTTGGCATGTGGTTCTTTCAAATAATAGTACGATTTTAGGAATCATTTTAATGATTACTTCGTGACAAAGTGTCCAACATTCTCCTATTCACCATTCTCTCAATGGTCATCTGTGAATCTATTTTTATTTTTAAATAATATATGTGCAGCATATACTTCATTAGGAAGGACATTAAGAGAGGTTTCTGATGAGAATAAAGTGAATTCAGACATTTATTCCAAATAAGACCAGATGTTTTCCCAGGAGTCTTGCATTCCTAACCACAGGCCAGATTTGAGTGTTAGGTCTCAAAAACTAAACACACTGGGCTTAATGCAAATTAAATTAGAACGAGAAAAGTAATTATCCAGGACTTACAATGGCCAAGTAAAGAAACGAGATGACCGTCCTTCGTACACGGAGGTGCTGTTGATATGCTATTCACAAGGTACATTCCTCGGAGATATTTTTCTTGGGCTGTAGTTGTGAGGAGTCGTGCTGAGCTAGCCATGTCCTCTCAGGCTTCCTGCCCCCTTAGTCCTAAAGGTATACTTGAGAAAACAGCTGGATGGGCTTAAGGACGAACTTCCTTCACAAAAACTGCCTGACAGGAGATGTGGCTTACTTAATACATCCACAAAAATCAGGAGTGGCCTCTGTGCTGAAAATAGTCCTGCTAGGTGGGAGGCCAGTGGAGGCCAGGCTGACAAAATGTAGGGCAATCTCGGTCCAACAAACCATGCTGAAAAGATTTTCTGCTCTCCTTTCTCTTTTGACTTCTTTTTGTTTGTTTGTTTCCATAGGAATTTGGCGGGGAAGGGAGACGGAGGGGAGGGCAGCAATGATTTATTGCCTTTGCTTAACGTTGATTCATTTATTTATCCAAGCAAGTACTGATCTCACATCCTGAAGATTTACTGCACAGTTGAACAGGGTAGAGGATAATCCAGGGCACGCTGGTGGGAACCCATCGTAATGCTGAAATCTAAGTCTAGGTCTAATTCCCATGTAAATCAAGCTTGCTCTTGACATTGTTTTTGTGCTGTGGGAGACCCGATTTTGTTTGGGTTATATCTGAACTGACTGTATCGTAATAACAGGCCAGTCTATGACAGGATTAAACTTCATCTCCAGGAAGGCATTCAGTCTTAGAGGTACAGAATTTTAGACCTGGAAAAGTTATCTGATTTAAGTTCCTGACTTTATACATAGGAA
The DNA here is from genome assembly GCF_964270905.1 of Leucopleurus acutus. Lineage (NCBI taxonomy): Eukaryota > Metazoa > Chordata > Mammalia > Artiodactyla > Delphinidae > Leucopleurus > Leucopleurus acutus. The sequence continues at coordinate 194,292,630 of NC_139142.1, forward strand.
ACTAAGCAACTTGCCCAAGGTCACACAGCCCATTTACATCTCTCCCCAGATAACACGACGATTTTAGTCTCTTGGAAGATGAACTTTTCACTAGACCACGAAAAGGGCCGGCTCCGGAAGCTAAGATTTCTTTGCCTTCAGACCTGGTTTGGACAGTTTTTCTTGAACAACCAGGACGCTACAACAAGCTTCCTTGAATCTTTCAGTAGCCACACATGATAGGAGGTACAGATCTCAAAGGGTAGCGCTCCGGGACACATCTTCTGATAACACGATTTTCCAGAAAATATTCTGCTTAGCTGCAAACACGGCATACGAGTCATCTAAGTTTGTTGTGGGAGGGATACAGTCCTGAAAAGTGAACTTGTAGGTGCATAGTTAAGGAGCCTCCAGAAAAAGCGCTGGCATACCTTTCTACCTCTCTTCTGAACTCTTTTCTTCCTCCGTGATGGTAATGCATTTGAGCCAGGGAGAAATGGGTGGGTAGCTCTGCTCCACTTGTTTTATCTTAAACTAGTATTTACGGACAGCTTTCCATGTATCTGACACTCATTTTTACCACACAAGCTTACTAAGAATCAAGGCTGAAATGAGGGGAGTTTAGTTTCCAGAGTAACAGAATTTTTGTGCAGGGAGATACAATAAGATCATCCCTATGTCTCTATTGGGAAGCCAAGTGACACAAACGTGAGGTCACTTATCCAGGGTATAGAACTGGGATTAGATATTCTACCGTTTAGCCTGTTCTCCTTCTAGCATACCAGTGTCTTCCTTATCTGATGTCTTCCTGAGTGAAACAGTGATTTCATAAGTGAGGACCTTTAAAGTTGAGGGGAAGGTCTATGGACTTGGGCTTTTTGGATACAACTAGTAAGTTTGCATTTACGTATGACTGATAGACATGCTTTCAAAACTGAAAACCTATCTTGTTACTCCTATCAAAGGGGAAACTATGGTAATAAGTTATAACAATTTAGTATTAAGATAAGTAAGACAATGATAGCATCTTGTAAATACACTTCCAAAGAGAGTAGAGAAATAGAGAACCTACAGTGTGAGCCAGCTTCACTCGGAGAATTAAGTTTAGGTTCTGGTCCTTTAGGATTTTCCTATTAGACTTGGCCACTGAATTATGCAGAATTATACCCCTTCCACACGGGATCGTGGGGTGAGACCCAGCGGCCACCTTGTCCTAACCCTTATTTCACGGATAAGGAAGATGTTGCTCAGAGACTGTGACTCGCCCAGGTCACACAGCCTTTTAGTGGTTTAGAGGCAAAGCTCATTGCTTCAAACTGAGGGCTGTCCACCCAGCGCTCTGCCCACATACAGGACTCCTTCTCTGCTCAACCATTCCAATATTCTCAAAAGTATGACCCACCTAAACATCTGGACATGGACATTTTCCTCCCAGACTCAAAGAGCTGGGGAACAGCCACGTTGTTAGAAGGTAAGTTTGAAAGCTGAAATCTGTGGATTCCAGTGTTCCAGACTGAAGTTCCAGGCTGACTGTCCCTGGATTCAGTCAAACTCCCTTTCCTGAGAAACCCCCACTTCTGAGTAATAGTGAATGTGTTTAATTGCTGTATAGAATTTAGTCAGGTTCCTCCAAGGAGAATCTGAATCCCAGCAGGTAGCTGGACCAAACTACAATCTTTGCCTAATTTAAGCTTTCACTTAAAGTTTTTCTATAAAATATGAATTTGTGAATGGGAGTTGATGGCAAGAGGCTGGGGACTTTGAGGATATTGAATGAGTTGTCACATTACCATAACCTGATTTAGAGCCCCAGAAGGCAATTGTGACTGGAATTTTCTGGGCTGAAATGATGATGGGAGAGTTATACGTAGAGGTTATGACAGACTCAGCCTCCAGAGTGACTGTAAGGGCAACGGATTGTGACTGGAGGTGAAATTCATGGGTATGTAAAGGAATGCTTTCAGGGAAGGACATTACTGAGGCAAAGAGGGAGAGTTAAATTTGGAATTTTAAGGGCATAGAAAATTTCAGGATCAGAATAACTTATAGTGGGTGCATTGAATCATAAATCAGGAATTAAAAAAATACAGTCACGCATCAGTCATCACGGTAAAGTAGCTGGGGCGTTGACTTAAATGATACCGTCTTAGAACATTTTAGGAGTAAAAGCTTCAATTTCCATGGGCAGTCTTTGGCCAAGACTTCACATTTTCAAACTAAGGGAGCAGTCTGGCCACTAGTTGGTAGATGCCTTATAATTGAACTCTCTGAAGCAGCAGCTCAGACACCTCCCTGGTTAACAGGGAAATGTTTGCAGTGAACTTTGTACTCTCTCTAGCTTTAATCCCACACTATGGTTCTGAGGAGGCACAAAGATGACCTCCCCCCTCCCCGGAGTGTCACTAATTCTGCTTGGAAAGCACGGCCTTGGCCCGGTGCTAAGATCACCGATCTTCTTGATGGAGCAAATGGGGTCCAGAGACTTTGCGGCCTCAAACACAGGCAGGCGTGACATTGGTTGAGGGCTTGCTCTATGCCAAACACTTTTTTAAAGTATTTTTACACATATTAACTAATGTAGGCCTCAGGATTCCTCTCTACAGTGGGCACTATTATCAGCTCCTGCTTAGAAATAAAGAAAATTTAAATGACTTGCCCCAGGATGCGCAGGTAGGATGGAGTGGGCCTGGGGTTTGAACCCACACAGTTCTACTCCATAGCTCCGAAGTACGTGAAGTACTATTGCTGGGTTTCTGGAATCCTTTCATCTACACCCAGTTCCTGTATTCTGATGGGGCACCTTTGTCCCTTCCTTCAGGTAGGGGGATCATGGTTCAAATGATCATTTGTCTTGTTCTTCCACATGTAAGTCATGCCTTGGAAATACTGATATCACTGCAGGCATTTCCTTATTCATAAGCACGGTTTCTGAGTTGCTGCTTCAGATAGCTCAATTAACAAAAGATCTGCCATTACTTAGTGGTCAGCCTTCTCCTGTCAGACTGGGAATTCAAAGGCTAGACCCAAGGCTGATCATGGAAACAGAAGATTTAAGCTTTTGTCCCCCCAGAGTTCTAAAACTGTACTGTTTCATCAACATCTCAGTGACCTGACTAAATGTGATGTTTTAAAATTCATCATGAATGATATAATGTTCCTTCTCTGTGTTTTTCTGATCCTGAAATGATCTATGTTCTTAAAATGCCAAGTTTAACTCATTTTTGGTCCCAGAATTATTCCATTCTTCTCAACTCTATGGTCAAAAGAAACTCTTGGAAAAATAAGGATTAAAAACCAAAAAAAAAAAAAAGAGAGATACAAATTCAGTAAGATAGTAAACAGATTCATGTCCAGACTCTTCATTCTAAACCAAATTATACTGCCCATACTTGCTTTTGACTGACCTTTCATTATCAGTCTGAACCAAAGCCAGCTCATGGTCTCCCGTGGTGTCTGGCCTGAAAAAATAAGTGCATACAACTATATTATTGAGCAGGCCATTTTGATAAGGCTTTATTCATTCACATTTATTAATTCATTGAATATGTTTACTGAATTCCCAGTATGGCTGGTGCAGGAGAGTCTCTGCTCGAAGAGTTTGTAGTACAGCAGGACCAAATGTCAATACCAGCCATGATGCAATGTAATGATTGAGATTACAAATAAGGAATTCTTTCTACGGTTTTCATCAATTTACTTATGTAACTGGGAAAAAAAATCAAAAGTATATGAATTACTCAGCTTAAGAACAATTGTATCTCAATAGCTCAGTCACAGGTTAGCTATTTGGAACCCAAAACATATTTTCTTAGATCACAGAAATTGCCGCTGTACGACATTTTTCTCTTCATCGGTCTCTACATTTAAGTCCTGGTGGCCATGAAGAGGGGGATGGTAAGAAAACAGAAAGAAGCGTAAGAAAGAGAATTCAGGGGCATGAAATGGTGGCAGTAACTTTGGCAAGTTCCCGTATCTCTCTGAGCCTCAGTTTCCTTTCCGCGCAAGAGATAATATTCCCTAAATCTCGCGAGTACACAGCATCTCGCGGTGTCCAGTCCTCTTTCTCGAGCAGGAAGTTTCTGCAGCTGCTCCATTTTCTAGTGCCCTAATTTACAGACCTCTCAACGTCTTCATCTCCATCAGCCAAAGGAAGCCCATTCCCTCAGATTATCTTTCACCCAAATTACTCCCCTTTCCTTCCCAGCTATTCAAAACTCTGATTAACTCAGGCTTGTTGTTCTCAGCTGGCTGTTAGGAGGAAAACAATCTGAACCAACTCACACAAATGCAGGAAGGGCTTGACAGTCTCTGAACTCTCCTAGAGTTAGTGACATTAAAAAAAAAAAAAAAAAACCCTGCTTATTATCCCAAAAGCATGTCTCAGTGAGGCAATTTCAGCCAGCCGGGCACAGTGGGGGAAAGATATTTTTGGGCTGGCGAAGGTCAGCTCGTTCTGTGCACCTGTCCCTGGTCAGCTCCATGCTGCATTTCCTTTTTCAGTCTCATTCCTTTCTTTACTTCTTTACCTCCAATTTCTCTAAAGCTTTCTGCCTGCCTGGAATGGCTTTTTTGGCAGTAGCACCAGGGGTTCCAAAGGTGAGGAGACAAGGGATGAAGGGGCGTTTGCACACGCTGTTGATATTTCTGAGTCTTTTATAGGTAGGGGGTGTCTCTCCTAGCGCGTCAGTTACCCTTTATGAATCTGTGATAATAGCTCTGGGATTGTTGAGATATGAGTTTGGAGAGTGATGTTCATTGGCCATGAAAGTACAAATTCATGGAACCTCTAAAAATTCTTAAATTTTGTAAGAATGATTGACTTACCAATATTTTTACCAAACTGCAAAACCTTCATGTGTGAACTGGCCTAGATCTTGGAGATTTCTTTTGTCCTAGTTCCTCATTTTAAAGACAAAGAGGGGACTTCCCTGGCAGTTCAGTGGTTAAGACTTCGCCTTCCAATGCAGGGGGTTGTGGGTTCGATCCCTGGTCAGGGAGCTAAGATCCCACATGCCTCGCGGTCAAAAAGCCAAAACATAAAACAGAAGCAACATTATGACAAATTCAAAGACTTTAAAAATGGTCCACATCAAATAAAAAACTCTTTAAGGACAAGGGAACCAAATCCCAGAGAGGTAAACATGAATGCCCCCTGTAACTGCTCCTGTTTTATGTCCTTTTGCTCTTCGCAGAGCTGCCTGGAATAACAGTGGTGGGGTCTGTCCATAGTACTCACTTGAAAACAGGTCCCACCCAGATGTTAAGCTTCAGAAAGAAGGCGATGAGTAAGGGAAAGCAGAGGACCAGATCTATGGCATGTTGTCTGCAGCACGAGGCAAGACAGCAGGAAGGGAAACTTCCATTATTTCATGCTCAGACTGTTAACTAAAGGACCTCTCGATAACATCACTCACCTCCCTGCTTCTGGTTGGCAATAGTGGTTGGAAATGGTGAAAATGGTACCAGAGCGATGGTTTGGGGAGCTCGCCCCATTTTGTACAGGACCGATGCATTACACCACGACCCCTGACGTTCCCTGCTCATTAAGGACAAAAATTGTAATTTGAAAAAAGAGGCTAAAAATCCTTGACTCTTTAATTCACAGAGTGGGTGGGATTATCAAACAAGGTCCTCTATGTAAACATATTTCATAAACCGAAAGTGTACATAAACAAGATGCAATAAAATTTAAAAAAAGAAAGAAAAGTAATATATATATATATGTTATCAATAAAACATAAGTCAAAGATGGAAAAAAATAAACGCAAGACATTCCTCCTCTGCTGACCATCTTACCCATGGTTTTTTCCTCCATCAGAATTGATTAAGTTTTCCTTCAGGCTGGCACAGTTCTCACGATGTCAATCCACTGGTAGAGGTTCAGTTTTTTATGGCTGGGACTTAAATGCACTGCCAGGGGGAGTGTGGAGGGTCAGAATCAAAGCTCAATTGGTGTCTAGTTATCACTGCTCCTTCACATTGCTCAGAAAAGTGCAGGTCAGTGGGCAAATGCGCTAGTGCCTGCTGGGGATATCTGACCCCGAACACAGTGAAAAAATTAAATTAAGATTTTTATTGTACCCCCAGCAAAAACAGTTACCGAGCCAGTCAAATGGTAGTGTGACTGCAGCCTACGGTCATAATCGTGATGCGAGACAAGTTCTTAGAGCACATGCCTTCCTCATAATAAAATGTTTTAATTATATTACATAATTCTTGCTCTTCCATGGAAAATGCTGTCATTCTCCTGGTGAAGCCTTGAATTTCCACTTCTCTCCAGCTTGGCGTTCGAATTTAATCAAACACTAATCACTGCAAAGCAATTCAAGCACAAAGTAATTTTCATGGCTTTGTCCTTCAGGATACCTGTACTTGATCCATGGTATCCAAACTTCATATATAAACAATGATAATTTCTCCATTATTTGAAATGTATATTAGACGTATGACTCAACCAAGAGGATAGAACCCTGAGAATCCCACGTGGGATGGCCATCACCCCCACTGGGAAGGGCTCAGGCCACATCCCTCTTATTTCCTTGGCCTGCACTCCACGAAGGGCTGAGAAGAGCATCTTCCACAGGCCCCAGAGGGGAGAAGGAGGGCTGGGGCGCCGCTGGTACCCTCCCGGGAGCTCCATGTGTTACATATTTGCTATCTTCTTAATAATGCTTTGATGTAGTTTTGGTCTCTGTGTGTGTTTGTAAACCACTTCAAATCTTTTTCATGAGAAGCGCCGATGGAAAACGACCTTCTAAGACTTTTACATGGAAAATTGGATTTGTTCACCATTGTGCTCTTTTTACTTCCTAGTATTATGCTATTGGAGGATAATTCTTTGACACTTTGAGAATTTACATCCATGGTGCTTTGCTAGTTTCAAGGGATTTATGCCTGGAGAGTGTGATCAGCTTCTAGAACGATTCCACCATAACCTCATTCTCATATTACTTAGTTATTAGTACTGTTTACATTCTTGATGGAAATAAATATTTTCTGGATGTATAAACTTCGTGGGGGAAGATTAATCTCTGTAGAGCAATGGTGACAATGCACCCTTCCTTAAAACTTTTACGCCAGACGTGTGTGTATTTGTCAAAATCCAGCCTATCTGAATTGTGGCTAGGCACTGTGAAAAACAAACAGGCGTAAAGCCCTCAAAGAGAGCTGGTTGTAGAACATACACTTGAATAGTGCCAACAATAACTAGGAAATCCTCCCAAGTTGATGATTTCCAAAATGCAAGCAATGTGGGTCCGTTTGAAAAGGGATTCAGAACATCAAATACTTAATCTTCTTTTTTAAAGAATTGGTCTGTAAACATGATGATTCTCGGCCTTCTTATTATTTTTTCTTCCATGTGGTCAGAAACAGAAGAGAGGTCTTGTTTCTCAGGATATTCTGAAATTTCAGTTTCAGATCCTTCTGAGAAACAGAAAGGGTGGAAGCAGATGAAAACAAAGGGCCTTATTGTTGTGAATCTTTTAAAAAGAGTTTTCTTTTAAGAATGATTCGATCTTGCATTCGATCTGAATTTGGGGCCTCAGGGGCCAGTAGTCATTGCAAAGCATTGGGTCGTGGAAAGGTGGTGCCCGTTCCTCCACCTCCGACCTTGAGGCTGCGCCTCTTTCCACGGAGGGGACCCCGCAAACAGAGCAAGGGGCCCGGAGGTCCGTCGGAAGCCGGTGAGTTACGTGTAAACCCCGCAAACCTCAACGCCCACAATGCAGTCTGTCTACAAATCTGTTGATTCCGCTTGCAAAGCCGCTCTTGGGTCTCTGTGTCCTCCCCGCTCAGGGTCATCCCCCAAGTCCAAGCTCCCCGCTGTGCTGTTCAAACTGCCCGCCCACGAGGAAGGCAGCTCCGTGCACCGGAACCGGGCGGCCTCCGTCCTGAGGTCTGAGAGATTGTGGAGAGATGCTCAACTAGAGATGATGCTTCTCCCACTGCCACCGCTTCTCTCCGGGGACACCTAAGCGCTCCCGTCGCCTGCGGGACAGGGTCTCACGTCCTCAGGCCCCGTGGCCGCGCTTGTTCTGCCTTCCCCACTCCCGCATCCCAGCCGTGCACCTCCCGTCTCCTCTCCCCGAAACGGGCCCTTCCGCTCTGGGCCCTTGAGATCTGTGGTCCAGGGTAAAGAAAAGAGGAGGTTGAAAGTGAAAACTTAAAGAACTATTTGGATAAAGACTCCATGAGCTAGTGGGCCACACACCATTAAAAACTGGAACGTGAAATCTCCCTCGATTTCCACAGAATTTACCTGTTCATCTAATGTGGGCGTGCTGGAGAAGTTATTTAGGATGTGTTTATAATTTTGAAAGTTTCTGTTTGGAAGCAGGGCAGCTCTGTGGAAAAAAAAACCTTAGTGACTGAAAGGAAGACTTTTGACTGGGTTCCTGTGTCTAATGTGTTGCTCTAAATTCCTGACCTGGTTTCATAAATCTTCCTCGTTATAGGCACAACTGTCCACGTTTCATTTTAGGTGGAGAGCTCAATATCCTGCTCACTGTTTTTAATGCGTGCTAGGTCGGGCTAGTCGATACAAGCCCGGAATTGTGAATTGATTAGTCACTGACCAATTAAAACTGGTTTCTTGAAAAAGTGACCACAGTCAAGGGCACATCCAGCATTTTTATTTGTGGATTGTGTCTTTGGGATGATTAAGTGGTTGGAAGCAGGAACCTTGGGACTCACCTTGAAAATGCATTTGCATGGCAAGCGCACTGTGTCTTGTGTAGATTTGGTGTTTGTCTGCAGTGAGTGACTTTATAGGGAGCCGACGGACGTTACAGGGAGACTCAAGCCCCGAGCCCAGCCGCAGCCATTTCTACATTTAGCAAAATAGGTTAGACATTTCCCCTTCAGTGCATCACTGCCCCAATATCATAACCACTTGTTTTACCTCCTAATTGTTTTATCTTTTGAGGTATGCTTATCTCAGATAGCTGTGTGTGCTATCGGCAACTCCTGGGAGGAACTGCAGCTCACACCTGCCTCTTTCTGAGCTTCTGCTACCTTGTTTTATATCTAGCTGAACTGCAATAAGTATTTTATGGCTGAATTAATGGTTACTTTGTAAAAATGTCTGCTCAGCATAGGAGCTGGCTTGTCTCCACGTGCTGGGTCCCGGGGTGTCAGAGTCAAAGAGAGTCTCAAAAGGGGAATTTAAATAAAGTTTGTTTCTCGAAGATCTTGTTTTTGGTATTTAATTTTAGTTTTTAGGCCTTATTACAGAAGTCCTGAGGATTAGTTTCAAATTATCCTGACAGTTGAGAGCTTAGATGATTCGTCAAGCGTACAGATTCAGAGCTGGAGGACCTGGGAGGGTGAGTCTCGTCCCAAGGCTCAGAGCTTGCCGGTGTCCTGAAGATTAAGAACCTGGATGCATCACTTCCTTTCTGGGAATTTTGCCTTATGTGGGAAATGAACATTAACACAGCTGAGTCCCTCTTCTCTAGTTTTAGCCCTGGCTCCACGGCGGCTTTTTACTGGAGATAGCTAACAATAAAATTTCAGCTTTGATTGTATTTAAAAGGATACTCATTAAAACCCAGGACATATGACAAAGTCTCTGGGTGGTAGGGTCCTTTATATCAGTGTGTGAATTCAGAGATGAGGGTCCGGTTCATTCTAATCCTCCACGTGAAAGAGTCACTGGGTCCACCCTGCGTCCTACCTGTGGAGAATAGAAAGGATACCTCTGAAGGAAATACCTCAGCTTTAGAAATTAATTAATTTTATTATCCGTAACAGGAAGATAAATATTTAAGATACATATTTAGTATATTTGGCAATTTAACTCTGTAATTTCTCTCTCTTGTTTATTTCTAAACCCAAACGCCTAACTAAACAGTTCTTACCTGGGGCTTCTGACCACAGCCCTGACATTCTCCATAAGAACCAGCACTAGTTTCTCAATGGGAGCTGGCAGACAAGGATGCCTGTCCCCCTAACATGTGTCTCTCTTTGTTTCTTAAATTATTTTTGATAATTTTAGTGTGGCTACTAATATTGGCAAATGCAAAGCACATTTAAAACTGAGAATTTCTCCCTCTTTAATTTCTTGATCAGGTTTTATTATCAAAAAATGTAGAAATGAACTGAAATAATAGATCAATATATGGATTCCATAACATGTGACAAACGTCACCTTGAAAATAAAATTTTGAACAAAATAATGCCATTTGCAGCAACATGGATGGGTTTTGCTAATTGCAAGGCTCTGATTCTTAGTCAATGTTAACACCTGTCGAATACCAACCAAACATCTTAGTGTTAACCCAGGTGGTGGCATATTGGTTGATTGCAGAAATAGTTCATGAAGCATGAACAAGAAGGCAAACATTAATTATTGCTTACTGGGTTTGAATGAATAATTACTCTAGTTTCCATGAGCTTCAAATGAGAATAGTTTTCAAAGTGAAACTGTCCAGAAAAGAGTCTCAGTAGTTTGGGGGCAGTGATTTTGTAAGAGAATGTAGGAGGATGTTTATTTTCAACATCTATCATTCTACCCGTGCTTAAAATTGTGAATATTACTGCTTAAGGCACCAACCTTCATCTTCTCTGAGGGATAATATTCAGGAAAATAGTAAAAGAGTAGCACATGGGACTTAGAACATTTTCTAAGCCATCCCTCTGAGGTCTTTGTGAACACTTCATCCACAGATTTATGTGTTTATTGTATCTATTCTATTTATTTATAGCTCTCCTTATTTCACAAAGGATTTGCTCAAGAGTTATTTCAGCATATAATAAAAATTAAAGAGGGACTTCCCGGGCGGTCCAGTGGTTAAGGTTCCTTGCTTTCACTGCGGTGGGTGCAGGTTCCATCCCTGGTACGGGAACTAAGACCCCGCATGCCGCATGACACGGCCGGAAAAAAAAAAAAAAAGATATGAGGGTGTGAAAAAATACTTTAAGAAAATAAAAATAAATAAACATGACAGATGTGTCTTTTAAACTTGGAAGATATTTACATTTACTTTCCCACATCACCAGTCATGGATATGAGTGGCTAAATCTTCTATGTCTATCAGGAAAACATAACACTCTTGAGTGACTATTACATCCTATGGAGAACTCTCAATCTTTGGTCTGACATATGTGTTTCAAACTTAAATTTTTTAAAGGAAGAAACATCTATACCTGCTATTATGGGATTAAGGGATTGCTTCTAACAGAACACCGGAGAAGTGATGCTGGGTGACCTATGAGCTCCTGCACTCGTGGGAAGACATACCTTGGAAGCCCTGAGCTGACACCTAAGAAGTCCTGCTTCTTTGAACACGCCGTGCTGGAGAGAGATCCCATGGGGCGACACAGAGCAACAGGAGGGGATGCCGAGGAACCCAGCTGTTTGGGTCTTCCCAGCCCTGGCACCAGACAGATGAGGAGACCCCTGGCCATATCCTAGCCTGAGCAACCACTTGACTGCGTCACCAGGAAGGTGCCAGAAACAGGATGTGCCAGCCAAGCCACTCTGGACATCTGACCTCCAGAAACTGAGATGGGAAATGATGATTGTTGTTTTAAACCACCAAGTTTTGGATGATTTGTTTGGGCAGTTTGGACACCTGGAACTGCACCACACTGAGTTGGGTAATTGTAGGGGGTTTTAAAGGCCAAAGTAATGAATGCTCCAAACTTGCAAAGGTTGAATCATCAGGAAAATGTCTTTTAAACGCCATAGATCTTTCATTGCGCCTTTGCTGGGGCTAGAGAACAATTTGGAATGTATCTAGGAGAACCTCTTCAAAGCCTCTGATGACAGCTATTGGCTGGGTTGGGGTCAATCCTGGTCTGGTTGAATTTTGGAAAATTGTAGCAACTCGCCTTCTGGCTTAGGGCCTGGTCAACACTGAGCTCTTGATCAGTGACTCTGTGCGTGTGTATGTGTCTGTGTGTCTGTGTGTGTCTGTATGTTTTGTGTATTTTCCTGTTTTATCTTCAGGCATAAATAATAGTACTTTGGTTGCTTTATGTACAAAGTGCCAAGTTCCTAGGAAGAAAGTATTGTTTATCAGCTTTGAAACAGATGTGGGAGAATTCTGAGAAAAAGAATGAATAAAACCAAAAGAAACAAAAACCTGCCATGTTTTCCTTTTATCATAAGAATTGTAAAAATAATATTTAGTGGTCTAAAGTCCTAACTGAAATGTTAGAATAAACTGGTGGGAATTGTCACAATGACTCATATAACTATAGTGTAAACTAAGATGATAGTGATTTTAAAAATCTAATCTAATTGACAATTGTCACCAAATCTTATTCCTTCCAGGGCAGGCTAGTGTGTGTTATGGTGCTCAATTCACTCTAAATTAAAAACAAAATCCTATCCCCCAAAGATAAAATTATTTATAGTACGAGTAAAGAGTGTTCTATTTCCTGAGTTGTGTGGGATTTCTCTCACACAGTTTTGATGCCTTCTGGGAAAAGATGCACAGAGCACGATGGCAGAAATCTTTCCTGGTCCAAACCTCCCCTTCTCATCAGGGAATACGTGTGTTCAGGCAACCATCCCGTTGCTGCCTTAATTGGTTCACGTGAGAAACAAAATGGACTGTGTTGGTGACCGTTAAAAGATGTATATGTTGAATGTACTGATCAAGAAACGACTATTTTCCCAAACAGTAAAACAAAGAAAATTATTATTAAAATGTTATTTTAGGTATAAGGGTTAATGTATTTACTATAAACCGTGTATTTCATAGACACGTAGCAGGTTCTGTATTCGCTAAATATTTGCCGTGGTTGGTGCGCTGTCTTCGCATTGGGATTGGCTGTCCTGCCCGAGCATCGCTCAGCAGAGTCACCTCCAGAAAAGGTGTGCACTTTCCAGTGCTGGCTGCCAAGTTGTAAGGAATGTCATCCCCAGGCAACTCTCTCTACATCCCCCTCATTCTGGACAGAGCAAGGTCTACATTTCCAATTTTCATAATTATAAAGAAGTGTTTCATGTTGGCCTATAAAATCCAATAATTTAAAAATCAAATAATGGTAAATTTTGATGTAGAATGACAGGTGATCAATAATTAGGTTGAAAGAATATTGTCCTCATTAAACAAATGTTTTCAGAGATATGCTAAACATTTACTGTGAAGACTTTTCACTGCAAGGAACAAAAGAGGGTCATTGGTTTTTTCACAAAGACTGTGGTTTTAGGAATAAGGCTGGTTGGATTTAAAGATGCTCTCAATACAGACCCTCACAATGTTTTGAGGGGGTAAGACCTGAAATCCAGCATGTGAATGGTATGTTCTATAAAAGAGGCTCAGAGAACATGCTTTGGGCACTTCTATTAATGACAGCTCATCTTTATTGATCTCTATGCAAAGCGTTCACCTGAGAACTTTACACTATTTCTTTTGACCCTTATGAAAGCCCTGAGGTCATTGTTATTACCTCCATTTTATAGATGATGAAAACTGAGGTATGGAGAAGTTAAGCGATTTGCTAACTGTCACAGAGTCACCCGGGAGAGCCAGGATTTCCATCCAGGCAATTGGGCTCCAGACGATGCCACCCCTGTATCTTCCATCTATGGAGTAGAGTAGTGACTTCTAGTGGCAACGGTGGTCGGGGAGGGAAGAGGTGGTGATTGTAACGAAAACAAAACGCAGACAGGAAAGCTTTCCTCCAGGTAATTTTCAGTCCTTCTTTCGTACACAGGAGGGGAAATTCATCCTGCTTCTTACTTGGAAATACGGTCCCTGAGTGTGAAGACATTCTTTATAAACCCAATTTACAACAGCCTCAAGCTGTTCTGAACTTGAGAATACTGCGTGGCTGATTCAGACTGACAGTGATGAACATATTTTGGCTGACACTTCACCAAAATTTGGGTTATTTATCTCATTAATATTTTTCTTTAGGCAAAATCTATTTGTAATGCCCTTTCTATTTATAAAATGGAAATGTTTCCCGAGTCAGATGACCCTCCGTGACAGGCAACAGAGGAGCAGAAGACAGGTGGTTTAGATGCCCTCTTAGCACCATTTAAAAAATGCAATCTCTTTGTAAAAAGATGTAAGTCTGATTGGGGGCTTGTGTACCATTTTGGTTTTCTGAGCAGAAGTTGCCTGCATTTCTAAAGCAGGATTCCTGCCAAGCACAGCCCTATTCCAAACACAGCTCCCGAGAGCAGGGATGTGACCAAGCTGTCACACCCGTGTCCCTTTCCACCGATCAGGCTTCTCAAGGTGTGAGATGAAAGCTACAATCCACCCCTGAAACAGAGATTTGGGCTCCTGGTGCTGTTGCTGTTTCATTCTTTTTTTTTTATAACTCCCCTCATGGGCTGCCTTATTGAGAATCTTATAAATAAGTCATATCTTGTGATATATCCTTTCCATCAAGAAGATTGAAATATACTGAAAATCCAAAGACGAACTCTGAATATATTTTTCTAAAAGTCTGAATATGGTTTAAAAAAGTATTATCAGGGCAGACTTGTTACTCAGCCCCAGGTGTGGGCTTGTGCATCCTAGTTTGAGCATGTCCATGCGTGCAGAAGAAGTTGGAGGAGATTAGATTTAAGAAAGAAAAACAAAACCGTTCTTGAAAAGGAACATTCCTAAAGAGGAAATTCACAGTGAGTCCTTATGAAAAGTTTAGTTGTCAAGATGTCTCAAGCAACAAATGTCAAGTTTATCACCATTACCTGGATAAGTTAGCCAGAAGGATTTTGTAGATCTGAAAGCATTACCTCACCTTCACCTTGTTTACAGGTAAACACCGATAAACAAAGATCTAGGGAACTGCTTTTCTTAAGTCCTCAGCACTATTAGATGTCTTCTCCCTGACGGCACTCCAGAAAACTGCAGAATAGTAATTATCATCCTCGGAGATGTGAAATGTCATATTAAGGGAGGATCCACAGAGGACTTAAATGATGCAGGTCATGTCTTCAGGGCACTTTAACCGAGCCCAAGAGGAGGCAGGTAAACAGCCTCCATTTGGTGTTTGGTCAGGGACCCTCCCGGGAACTGTTGTGTCCCATCCGTGTGTCTGGTGCTCGTTTCTCTATTGTTCACAGTCACACACACACACACACACACACACACACACACACACACACACACACAAACACTCACACACACGCGCCCCCAGCCCTGGCTGCTCTGGCTTTGGTGGTGCGTCAGTTTCTCCGTATATGATGAACCAGGTGGGGAAGTGTTAAGTTTGAAGGGTGAAGTGCTGAGGTTCCGTGGGAGGGACAAGCAGAGGTTCTGTCCCAGGGCTTGTGAAGGGGGGACCTTGGCAAGGGGGCTCCCAGGGATGCATGTCTGGAGCTGAGGCCTTGTGGGAGGTGGGCAGGGGAGGGGATCTTCAAAGGTCAGAGGATTTAGTGCCTTAACCACCAGATTAAAATGTGGTTTTGCAAACTGGTGCAGTGTGTGGCACCATAGAGAGCCGACGTTGGGCGTGTTAGCTTCACTTCTCGTAAACCTCTGAGGACGTGAGGCCCACAGGCAGTAGAAATAAATTCCAAATAATAAGCAGAGATAAGCAACAAGGACCTACTGTATAACACAGGGAACTCAGTATTATGCAATAACCTATATGGGAAAAGACTCTGAAAAAGAATGAATATATGTATATGTGTAACCGAATTACTCTGCTGTATACTTGAAACACATTGGAAATCAACTCCACTCCAATAAAAATTTTAAAAAATACGCAGAGTAACTATCAGAAAAAAAAAGTCCTCATTTCAAAATGGGGATTTTTTTTTCAAAAAAAATCTTTCTCCCATGATTACAAGGCCTCAAATTTATAATTTGCAAATTCCTTTTTTTAAAAAGCACTAGCTTTTCTTCGCAGTCCTTAGTAGATGCCAGGCCTGTGCTAAGCGCTTTACATAGATTTTCCTTTGTGACCACATAAGTAACTCATTGCATTTATGAAAGCAATGAGTTCACCCTATTCACGGAGGCCCAAATGACCAAGCTTTCCTATGGGGAGGATCCCTGCAGAGCCCGGAGGACAGGGTGGAGTGTCTCTTTAGGCCCATTTGACAAAAGCAGTCCATTTTGTTTCAGAAATTGCAGATACTGTGCGCAGCAGTAAAGCTTTTTCACAGATCAAGGAACCTTGCTGCCTGACATGAGGGCTGCCAGGGACAGCAAAATACCAAGCATTTCTTTCCATTAGTACTTTATATCGAAATAAACTTGCCAAGAAACCCATCGCACTAGTGTCCCAGTAAATAGCCATAGTCACATGGAGGAGACGTTCCTGGTCACATGGAGGAGATGTTCTTTGAAAAATTATATTCTATCAGATTCTACGTTCTCTTTTGTATCTAAGTGCACCAAAGGAAGGCTAAAATTCTAACTGGAAATGTTTTCAGTAAAATTCATTCTCAATGATAAAATTAGGTAGCCTTCTTCTTTTCGTAGACGATTTTTCTTCAAGATCACACAGGGGCTTTCAAATACATTGTCTTGAATGTCAAGTTTAATTCTTCGGTGCTGGATTAAAGACAAGACTATAGCAAATTAGAAAAGTGTTCAGATAATAACCACCCACTAGAAGACAAAAGGATTGGCTTTGAATTGGAAAGATTTAAGGGACTATACTCATTTAATCCTAAAAGAATGGTTATTTAATGATAGTCTTCATGCATGGTTGCTACACAGGAAATGGCCAGTAACAGTTTTCTATCTTTATTTGAAAAAATAATAGGAAGACATGAAATTAAGCAGCAGCATAACGATTGAATTCAGACTTTAAAAAGGACCTTGACCGAGGGATTATTACATATGTGGAAGAGACTCAGAGTGTCTTCACTAGAGGTTAATCAAGGGTAAGATAGGCCACTGTCTAGTTGCCTATTTTAGATGTGGTCTTATCTGACAGCAACAAGATTAATTTAGTAAATTCAAAGGCTTTAGTAAATTACTCAGGCTTCTGATACTTTAGTTTATTCTATTTTATGTTATTTTGGCATTTCAATTTGTGAAACATACTAGTAAAAGGCATTGGAGCATAGGAAATAAATTGTCAGTTAGAACCATTTAAAAAAATTCATTTTTGTGTATGGCTGGTCTGAAGCAGCCTCTTCCATTTATAGCAGGCAGGGTAATCTCTGAGATAAATGGCATGTTCAGATTTTCATTTGCAATGATTTTTTTAAAATGATCTCCTAAAAGAAATTGGGAGAAGATCAGTTAATCAGTCAGTGTGATTGACTCCTTAAAATAAATAATATTTCAAAATATTAGAATTTTGGATTAGTAGTCTTTATTAATACAATGGAGTGCTTGGAATAAAATTTAAAGATAACGTGTAACTAGATGATACATTCTTTTTTTTAAATAACTTTTTTTTAGAAGAGTTTTAGATTTGCAGAAAAACTGTGAGAATAGTCCAAGAGTTCCCAGATACCCCGGTCTCCTCTATTAAAAATGTCTTACATTAGTTGGCTCATTTATGACAATTAATGAATCAATACTTATATATTATTGTTATCTAAAGACCATCTCTTATTTGGATTTTCTCAGTTTGCATCTAGAATCCCATCCAGGACATCATGTCGTCATGTCTACTTAGGCTCCTCTGGGCTATGACAGTTTCTCAGACTTCCGTTGTTTAGATGACCCTGAGAGTGTTGAGGAGTACTGGTCAGATATTTTGTAGAATGCCCCTTAAATGGGGTTCGTCTGTTAGTTTTTCTTGTGATCAGCCCAAGGTTATGGATTGTGGGCAGGAAGGTCACAGGGGTAAAATGCCATTTTTGCGACCTTCTATCCCGGGCACGTACTGTCAATACGACTAATCACTGTTATGTTGACCTTGAAAGCCTGGCTGAGGTCGTGTTTGTCAGGTTCGTCCACTGCATAGTTACTCTTTTTTTTCCTCTTTGGAGGGAAGTCACGATGTGCAGCCCACACTTCAGGAGTGGGATGTTGCATTCCGCTCCTCAGGAGCAGAACATCTACATAAATTATTTGGTATTCTTCTGCATGGGAGGTATATTTCTTCTACCTCCTTTATTTGTTCAATCATATGTTTACATCAAAATAGACTCATAGACATTTATTTTAGCTTTTATAATCCAGTAGTACGTTACTTATTTTTTGTGCAAATTGTTCCAGCTTTGGTAACTGGGAGCTCTGTAGGTTGGCTTCTGTACTCCTTTGACCTACTCCCATCACTGATTTTATTTTGGACTCTCCTTACTTTACTCCACTCGTGTGTTTCCTGCCTCAGTCCTAGAACCAGTAATTTCTCCAAGGATTGCTGGTTCCTTTTATTGGAAAATCGTATTAGAAACCAAGATTGGGTACTGGGTGTGCTCACTGCCACTGTGTGTTCTTGCTTCTTGGTCCACTGAGGTAACAGAGGAAGGAAATATATGTATGTATACTAACAGCTTATGCACACGTATTTATAAATATTTATATATGTAGCCATGTGTATCTATATATATTAAGCTAGATATGACTTCATACTTATGTCTTTGACTCTAGTCTTTTACCATTACATTACATTACAACCTCTCCTAGCTTACTTGTAAACTTTAAGTCTTATGGAGAGCAACCTGGCTTCCACCATCACCATTCGTGTTCAGTTGTTCACTTTTAGTAAACATACACAGCAGTATCAGAAGTGTTAACCTGGCCCCCTGTGGGAAACCACTCACCAGCTAGAGTACAGTGCTTACCTGCAGCTCCATTTGCCTTCAGTCTCACTGAGTCCACGCATTTGCAAAGTTACTGAGGTCAGCCTCTTTATCCCCCAGCCCCCTCAGTGACGTTGTCTTATACATTTGTAGAGTTAGAGTCTTTTCTTTCCCATTTTGTTTTCTCTCCTGGTACCTGCCAAATTCCTGAACAATTTTTAAAACTGAGATGCATTAAGGTCACACTTAGTGCTGTAAACATCAGTGGGTTTTGACAAATGCATCATGTATCCACAACTACATGGTCATACAGAATAGTTTCACTGGTCTAAAATGTCCCATGGGGTCCACGCTTGCCATGCTTCACTCGTTCTCCAAACTCGTGGCAACTGCTGATCTTTTAAGTATCATTGTAGTTTTGCTTTCTCTGTAATGCAATTGAATTGAAATAAGATGATGTTACCTCTTTCGGGCTGGCTTCTTTTGTTTATCATATGAATTTAAGATTCCTTCATGTGTTTTCATGACTTGAGACCGCATTTATCATTACAGCTGAGTAAAATTCCCTTGTATGGAGATACGTAATTAGTTTATCCATTTATGTATTGAAGAACATCCTGGTTACTCCCAGTTTTGTTGATTATGAGTAAAACTGCTGTAAACAGTCATGTGCAGGTTTTTGTGCAGACATAAATTTTCAAATCGGTGGGGTAAATATCTAAAAGTATGACTGTTGGATCATCTGATAAGACTATGATTAGCTTTGTAAGAAAACCGACAAACCATCTTCCAAAGTGACTGTCATTTTCACTGCCACCAGCAATGAATGAGAGTTCCTGTTGCTCTGCCTTCAAACCAGCATTTGGTATTGCCAGATTTTTGGATTTCTGTCATTTTAATTGCTATTTGGTGGTATCTCAATATTGTTTTAATTTGCAATTCTTTAAGGATTGTTGGTGATGAGCAAATTTTCTTATCCTTATTTTCTATCTGTGTATCTTCTTTCATGAGGTGCCTGTTCAGGTCTTTTGACTGTTTTTTTTTAATTGGGCTGTTTTTTTTCTTTTTGTTGACACTGAGGATTCTTTGTATTATGAGGAGTGTGAGGATTTTTTGTTTTTTGGATACAAGCCCCTTATTAGATACAAGTTTTGTAAATATTTTCTGCCAGGGTGTGACTTGTCTTTCTATTCTCTTAACAATGTCTTTTACAGAGCAAATGTCTTTTATTTTAATACTGCCTAATTTATCACTTTCTTTTTTACATGCATCACACTGTTGGTGTTATATCAATAAACTTATTGCCAAATTCAAGATGACACAAATTTTCTCCTATGTTTTCTTCTAGAAGTTTTATTGTTTTTTTTGGTTTGTTTTTTGTGGGGTTTTTCTGCGGTACGCAAGTTTTTTTGCGGTACGCAGGCCTCTCACTGTTGTGGCCTCTGTTGTTGCGGAGCACAGGCTCCGGACATGCAGACTCAGCAGCCATGGCCCATGGGCCCAGCCACTCTGCAGCATGTGGGATCCTCCTGGACCGGGGCACAAACGCACATCCCCTGCATCGGTAGGCAGACTCTCAACCACTGCGCCATCAGGGAAGCCCCCTAGAAGTTTTATTGTTTTGCATCTTCTTTCAGTTCTATGATCCATTTTGAGTTAATTTTTGTGAGAGGGATAAATCAGTGTCTAGGTATTTTTTTTTTTTTTTTTTTTTTTTTTGCACAATTGTTGCAGAACAATTTGCTGAAAAAACTACCTTTTCTCCATTGAATTTCCTTTGCTCTTTTTTCAAATATTGGTTGACCTTGTCTTTTGATTGAGAAGTTACATCAAGAAATATCAATTATTGGAGGACCTTCAAGATGGCAAAGGAGTTTGCTGTCTGCAACTGACTAGTTTCTGATTTTTATGTTTATCTTAGTATAGATTTTATGCTTCTTATCATTGGTAGATTTATTGGTTTGTTTGCTCTCTTCTGTTTTTAATTACTTAAAAATTTTCTTTCAAAAATTTTTTTATTTTAATAACTTTATTTTATTTATTTTTCTTTCTTTTTTTCCTCCCTTTTCTTTCGAGCCGTGTGGCTGACAGGGTCTTGGTGCTCCAGCCGGGTGTCAGGGTGAGCCTCTGAGGTGGGAGAGCTGAGTTCAGGACATTGGTCCACCAGAGACCTCCCGGCCCCATGTAATATCAATTGGCGACAGCTCTCCCAGAGATCTCCGTCTCAACGCTAAGACTCAGCTCCACTCAACGACCAACAAGCTCCAGTGCTGGACACCCCATGCCAAACAACTAGCAAGACAAGACCCCAACCCCACCCATTAGCAGAGAGGCTGCCTAAAATCATAATAAGTTCACAGACACTGAAAAACACACCACCAGATGCGATCTTGCCCACCAGAAAGACAAGATCCAGCCTCATCCACCAGAACACAATCACCAGTCCCCTCAACCAGGAAACCTACACAACCCACTGAACCAACCTTACTCACTGGGGGCAGACACCAAAAACAACAAGAACTATGAACCTGCAGCCTGCAAAAAGGAGACCCCAAACACAGTTAAGCAAAATGAGAAGACAGAAAAACACACAGCAGTTGAAGGAGCAAAGTAAAAACCCACCAGACCAAACAAATGAAGAGAAAATAGACAGTCTAATCTAAAAATAATTCAGAGTAATGATAGTAAAGATGATCCCAAATCTTGGAA
Organism: Leucopleurus acutus; assembly: GCF_964270905.1. Lineage (NCBI taxonomy): Eukaryota > Metazoa > Chordata > Mammalia > Artiodactyla > Delphinidae > Leucopleurus > Leucopleurus acutus. The sequence continues at coordinate 194,313,946 of NC_139142.1, forward strand.
ATAGAATGGAGAAAATACAAGAAATGCTTAACAAGGATCTAGAAGAACTAAAGAGCAAACAAACAATGATGAGCAACACAATAAATGAAATTAAAAACTCTCTAGAAGGACACAACAGCAGAATAACTGAGACAGAAGAATGGATAAATGACCTGGAAGATAAAATAGTGGAAATAACTACCACAGAGTGGAATAAAGAAAAAAGAATGAAAAGAATTGAGGACAGTCTCAGAGACCTCTGGGACATTAAAAGCACCGACATTCAAATTGTAGGGGCCCCAGAAGAAGAAGAGAAAAAGGGACTGAGAAAATATTTGAAGAGATAATAGTTGAAAAATTCCCTAATATAGGAAAGGAAATAGTCAATCAAGTCCAGGAAGCACAGAGAGTCGTATACAGCATAAATCCAAGGAGAAACACGCCAGGACACATATTAATCAAAGTATCAAAAATTAAACACAAAGAAAAAATATTAAAAGCAGCAATGGAACAGCAACAAATAACATACAAGGGAATCCCCATAAAGTTAACAGCTGATCTTTCAGCAGAAACTCTGCAAGCCAGAAGGGAGTGGCAAGACATATTTAAAATGATGAAAGGGAAAAACCTACAACCAAGATTGCCCAGCAAGGATCTCATTCAGATTCGATGGAGAAATTAAAACCTTTACACACAAGCAAAAGCTAAGAGAATTCAGCACCACCAAACCAGCTTTACAACAAATTCTAAAGGAACTTCTCTAGGCAGGAAACACAACAGAAGAAAAAGACCTACAATAACAAACAAAACTTAAGAAAATGGTAATAGGAATGTACATATCAATAATTATCTTAAATGTAAATGGATTAAGTGTTCCAACCAAAAGACATAGACTGGCTGAATGGATACAAAAACAAGACTCATATATATGCTGTTTACAAGAGATTCACTTCAGACCATAGGGACATATACAGACTGAAAGTGAGGGGATGGAAAAAGATATTCAATGCAAACGGAAATCAAAAGAAAGGTGGAGTAGCAATTCTCATATCAGACAAAATAGACTTTAAAACAAAGACTATTACAAGAGACAAAGAAGGACACTACATAATGATCAAGGCATCAATCCAAGAAGATATAACAATGTAAATTTTTATACACCCAAAATAGGAGTACCTCAATACATAAGGCAAATGCTAACAGCCATAAAATGGGAAATTGACAGTAACACAATCATAGTAGGGGACTTTAACACCTCACTTTCACCAATGGACAGGTCATCCAAAATGAAAATACATAAGGAAACACAAGCTTTAAATGATACATTAAACAAGATGGACTTAATTGATATTTATAGGACAGTCCATCCCAAAACATCAGAACACACTTTCTTCTCAAGTGAGCATGGAACATTTTCCAAGATAGGTCATATCTTGGGTCACAAATCAAGCCTTAGTAAATTTAAGAAAATTGAGATCATAGCAAGTATCTTTTCTGATCACAATGCTATAAGACTAGATATCAATTACAGGAAAAAATCTGTAAACAGTACAAACACATGGAGGCTAAACAATACACTACTAAATAACCAAGAGATCACTGAAGAAATCAAAGAGGAAATAAAAAATACCTAGAAACAAATGACAATGAAAACACGATGACCCAAAACCTATGGGATGCAGCAAAAGCAGTTGTAAGAGGGAAGTTTATAGCAATACAATCCTACTTCAAGAAACAAGAAAAATCTCAAATAAATAACCTAAATTTACACCTAAAGCAATTAGAGAAAGAAGAAGAAGAAGAACAAAAAACTCTGATTTTACTTCACGCCTCTCTGGCTCTTGAAACCCCTCTCTGGCTCTTGAACAGTGGATTTGACTGATTTCAGAGCTGCTACAAGTGGAGCTCACCTCTGCAATTAAACAGATTCCCAGAATCTGAGCCTGGGAAATGAAATTTGCTCAAGGCAAAGATCCAAGTTTTCATTCTGCTTGAATGGAAGAGCCAGATTCAAAGAGAAAAATGGCGGCATTGAGGACAGAAGACAGAACTCCATTTCACCGGAGTCTGTTTTAGCAGTTAATTTCTTCTCAAGAGGGACATTAAGTCTTTTTACCTAGCAGACAGACTCTAGCTGTTTAAACCCAGTGTGGGCTAGTGGAATGATTAGATTTTTGCATTAGTCATAGAAAGACAAGGTGTGTATTATTTTCCCCTGCTTTTCGTCATGAAATATGGACAATCCTTCCACTGAGTATTTGCTTAACCAGGTCATAGGAATTCTTAATTCATAAAGAGGAAGAAACAACATCTGGGAACCAGGACCAGTGCATTTTAGACATTTGCAGGTGTTTCTGGACAACAGGAGACCCTTGTCTACCTGCCCTGTACTTCACCAGTATCTTCACTCACTTTGATCCATCTTCCTGGCCAGCATTCACCATCGGCTCGGAAACAAAGTCTGTGACAAAGAATTATTGTGAATTTTTTTATTTCAGAAGAAGATGGTGCATTTATATAGGCTGTAAAATTGACATTTGTTTGTATTTAATAAGCTTCAAACTTATAATAATTCAAACAATGCTCTGTGAAAATAATTGGAAATAAGTCATTTAATAAATTTTTAGGTTTTTACTTATATTTAAACTTGTCAATAACTTAAAAGGATTGTGGATTCAAGGAATGTCCTACAATGTCCTCACTCTTGCTTCCATACTAATTTTTCATGTGGAAACACATTTTAATATTTCTGATACATTATTATAATTGTAGAGCCTTATTGAGAACTTTTAATTTTGTCACTCACCTCATTTTGTTAACTATTGTCCACTTATATTTGGGTTCAAATTTATGCTGTACTGGAAGAAATACAACTTATATTCTGGGAATAGAAATACCTAGCCCCAATCAAGTTTGTGACCCTGAGTATAACCTTGGTATAGAGTCGATACAGCCCAGTGCCTAGTCATAGTGTTTAATGACTAAAAACACATTGGAACACAGAGAATCATTCGTAGATACTTGCTGAATGGACCTCTCCACCCCTCCCAGGCCAGAATTCAGTGGAAAAATTGTAACCACTTTTTCCCTACTTAGAGGAAAGACAGTCTGGCCCATATTCCAGGAAAAGATGTTGAAGAAGGTGTCAGGAAAACAGTGGTGATACTTTGTAATGAGAACCCATTTTTGAATGTTAGAAGTAAGAAAATGAGTTTCAAAGAAAAGGTGATATTGTATCATTATTACAAGTTTTATAGCTTAAAAAATGCAACTCACCCAATTACAATATTATGTTAGTACCAAGAGGGCTTTTCTTACTTCGATAACACTCAGAAATGGTCAAAAGTAAAAGATGATATTCTTTTTAAAATGTCACGGATGCTGCGTTTTCTGTATTCACTACTTTTGACACCAGGGGTAGTGAATGTGTGTGAATCTTGCATCCTCACCATCTGTACCTCTTGGTGGGTTGTTTCTAAATGAAGTTATCAAGAACAGAGAGGTTTTCTAAGGGTCCTTTGTTGAAGAAAGATGTTCATCTCATAGAAAATAAGGAAATACCTCCTTTACAGATGCATGGGCCCATTCTGAGATTTATAAAGCATTCATGGCTATAAAAATCTATAAAGCATTAAAAGGCAAAACTCTTTTTGGTTAGTAGCTTATTAAGTCTTGGCTTCTACACAGCCTCTTGAGATATTTGCAATATAGTTGATCATCTTGTGTCAACACACAAAACTTCACTTCATTCCTACTAAGTCCATTCATAGCACCACTCCTTGTGACCCAAGACAATTTTGAGACTGAAATGGTTGGACTTTCATTTATATGTGATCAAATAAATAAGATTCTCATGTAACACGTTTCAGGCTGCCTCTTGGTTTCCTTTCCAAGTAGGCATGTGGTTTTCAGTTTGGCTGTATGTCAGTCTTGAAGGGCAGTATTCATAAGAGTCGTGTCTGTCCTTGGCTCCTGACCTAAGCAGGGTATGTCAGAGGAACAGTGCAATGGAGCACTTGAGGCAGGGTGGCTTTTCAGAGCATTATTTAATTTTGGTTGTTGGTGCAACAAGCTCATCAGAGACTGCTATTTCCAGCTGCACTGCAAGCTGTCCCACAGTTTAATTCTCTGCTTATTTGTTTTAGAAATCCTCCAACCAAGCACCTCAGTCATGTGCCAAAGTATGAGGATGACTTCACACCTCAGCTAATTCACATCTTCAAGGAGAGAAAACAATTTGCAACTGAATCCAGCCTCACTCATACCACCCAACAAATCCCTTTTGCTCATGAGCCACCCCGGGAACTCTGGGGCAGACCCAGAATTGTCAAGAAAAGTAGATAGGTTAGGATATGAAAATACAATATGCTACGTACGTATTGATTTGTCTATTGACATTATGTTTAGAGAGAGGTTATATACAATTCACGGGTTAAATCAAATCTTGTGTTGCAAAGCACCTGAATAGAAAGACGATGCATATTTATCACTTATGTTGTATGATATAGTCAACTCAGATACGAACATAATGGAAATACCTTTACCATTCCTATATTCATTAACCCCTGTCATTGCCGTGTTAACTTTTCAAAGACATCGGAATCAATGTTATTAGTCTTAGCTGATGCTAGTAATTAAAGATATCCTTAAATAAAATGTCCTGTCAGAAAAATATAAATATTTATCAAGCACTCAATACAGAACAGGGGGGACTTCCCTGGTGGCGCAGTGGTTAAGAATCTGCCTGCCAGTGCAGTGGACACGGGTTCAAGGCCTGGTCTGGGAAAATCCCACATGCCGTGGAGCAACTAAGCCCGTGCACCACAACTACTGAGCCCGTGTGCCACAACTACTGAAGCCCGCGCACCTAGATCCCGTGCTCCACAACAAGAGAAGCTACCGCAATGAGAAACCCACGCACAGCAATGAAGTGTAGCCCCCACCTTGATGCAACTAGAGAAAGCCTGTGCACAGCAATGAAGACCCAACACAGCCAAAAAAAAAAAAAAAATACAGAACAGAGACTAATCTAGATTTTGAAGATAGAGCAGAAGACAAGACAAGCAGAATCTTGGCTTTCATAGAGTTTGGGTTCCTCTTTCTCTCTTGCTCTTTCTCTCTCTCTCTCTCTCTCTCTCTCTCTGTGTGTGTATATGTGTATAGGTTAGTAAACTGATAAGTAAATCTTTATGTATAAAATTAGATACTGGAAAATGCTATCCAGAGAATTAAAATTGGATTATGTGACAGGGAGTAACACTGTTTACTTTAGATTGGGTGGTCAGGGAAAGGGTTTTTGTGGACACATTTAAGCTCATTTAGACAAGAAGGAGCCAGGAGCATGACCATCTGGATCTGAATCTGGAAGAACATTTTGGGTGGAAAGGACAATGAGTTTAAAAGTCCCAAGGCAGGAGCAAACTTGGCTTCTTCAAAGAGCAGATGAAAAGCAGAAGTGTCTGGAGAGTAGCAGGTGATGGGAAGAGTGAGGGCGGGAAGAGGAGGAAGAAAGGGACGTGAAACAAACATTAACCAGGAATGTGTGGATAGAAGAAGCAGAATTTGGTAAAAATGATGATTTAGCACCATACCGTTTTCACATTGCAGCTCACTACATTTACCTATTCACATGCAGATGAATAGAATAAAAATATTTTCTTGATTTTTGCAGTATGAATCATTTTCTCATCTTGCTTTACACCCCAACAAAGTACTTTTTGGTATTAGGGGTCTTGCTGACTTTTTCTTAAATCCCCATTGTGCCATGATCATCTTTAATGTAGGTGAAATGGCAGAGAATTTGGATTTGGAAAAAATAGTTTCCTTATAGAGTGGAAGTCTTTTTAATCCTGGGAAATGACATGGTGTGCTGGTGTCAAAGGATGCCTTTTCAGAAACTTGTTTCCCCGTCTCTCTTTTTCTCCCCAGTGGTTTCTATTTCTTAGTCCCTCTGCTCCGTACGAGTGATGGTATCACCACAGGTGCTCTGTTGCTAACACAGGATAGATTTCCTTGGGTAGCAGTGCTGAGTGACTCCCTTTCTTGACTCATTCAAAACAAGACAGGCTGTGTAAACCCACTTGAGAATACATCCTGCAGGAAACAAGATTACCTAATCCTTTGCTGCATCTCTATTTTCTGCTTTTTCACAAATGGCTGGTAACATGAGCAGTCACAGTTATGGACTCCATTTTTTTAATGTATAGATGTATCATACATACTCTTTGGTTTGGATTTCTCAGGGAGTGAGAATTATAGTTTTTTTCTTTTAATTGTTTTGATGTTTGGGGATTTTGTAGCCAAGAGTTCAAATGACAGTTGTAATATTAGTTTTCTGGATAACTGTGCATGAACAAACAGAAGAATGCCAGAGAACAGAAGGGGCTCAAACCACACATATAGGTCAATGTTAGGTGTAGCTTCAACTGAGGTTACAGATTCTGTTCTGTACGGAGTCTTAATTTTTTAATTACAATTTATTTTTATTGAATAATATACATATATTTTAAAACTCATATTTTAAAACACATATTTAAAAATTGTTTAAAACTCAAACAGTCCTCCAAAGCTTATCTTTCAAAACAGCAGTCTTCTGTCTACCCCTTCAAACCCCTGTATCTTGCTTCCCAGAGGCAACCATCTTCACTTTTATCTGATTCTTATTGTACCTCAGTATTCCTCAATAAATGTCGAGTTTTGATATTCTGTTTTAGGTTGCCGTTATGAAAGAAGATGATTTGGCTTATCTACACAAACTCTTTGCTACAAAAGTATGTCCATTCCCCCATCTTACCAGGAAAAGCATATTATATTGAAAATTTTGCTTAAATTAACATCCATTGTTTACAATTATGACTGTAGATATTGTTCAAGGCTGAGGCAGACATCCATCCTTGTATGCTATGATTATATTTCATGGCTACTATTTTCTTCTTAGAATTAAAATGTCTTTAAAAAAAACAGTTGACTAATCTATGACAAAGTAGGCAAGAATATACAATGGAGAAAGACAGTCTCTTCAGCAAATGCTGCTGGGAAAACTGGACAGCTACACGTAAAAGAATGAAATTAGAACACTCCCTAACACCATACACAAAAATAAACTAAAAATGTTTTAAAGACCTAAATGTAAGAGCAGACACTATCAAACTCTTAGAGGAAAACATAGGAAGGACACTCTTTGACATAAATCACAGCAAGATCTTTTTTGACCCACCTCCTAGAGAAATGAAAATAAAAACAAAAATAAACAAATGGGGCTTAATGAAACTTAAAAGCTTTTGCAAAGCAAAGGAAATCATAAAGAAGATGAAAAGACAGCCCTCCAAATGGGAGAAAATATTTGCAAATGAAGCAAAAGAGAAGGGATTGATCTCTAAAATATACAAATAGCTGAGGAAGCTCAATATCAAAAAAACAAACAACCCAATCCAAAAATGGGCGGAAGACCTAAATAGACATTTCTCCAAAGAAGGTATACAGATTGCTAACAAACACATGAAAGGATGCTCAACATCACTAATCATTAGAGAAATGCAAATCAAAACTACAATGAGGTATCACCTCACACTGGTCAGAACGGCCGTCATCAAAAAATCTACAAACAATAAATGCTAGAGAGGGTGTGGAGACAAGGGAACCCTCTTGCACTATTGGTGGGAATGTAAATTGATACAGCCACTATGGAGAACAGTATGGAAGTTCCTTAAAAAACTAAAAATAGGGTTTCCCTGGTGGCGCAGTGGTTGAGAGTCTGCCTGCCAATGCAGGGGACACAGGTTTGAGCCCTGGTCTGGGAAGATGCCACATGCCGCGAAGCAACTAGGCCCATGAGCCACAACTACTGAGCCTGCACGTGTGGAGCTGGAGCTTGTGCTCCACAACAAGAGAGGCCACGACAGTGAGAGGCCTGCACACCGCGATGAAGAGTGGCCCCCGCTCACCGCAACTAGAGAAAGCCCTCACACAGAAACAAAGACCCAACACAGCCAAAATAAATAAATAAATACAATTTTAAAAAGGAATCCTGAATGCTAAAAATAACTTAAAAAAAAACAACCTAAAAATAGAGCTACCATATGATCCAGCAATCCCACTCCTGGGCATATACCCTGAGAAAACCATAATTCAAAAAGACACATGCACCCCAGTGTTCATTGCAGCACTATTTACAATAGCCAGGACATGGAAGGAACCTAAGTGTCCATTGACAGATGAATGGATAAAGAAGATGTGGTGCATATATACAATGTAATATTACTCGGCCATAAAAAGGAATGAAATTGGGTCATTTGTAGAGACATGGATGGACCTAGAGAGTGTCATACAGAGTGAAGTAAGTCAGAAAGAGAAAAAAATATTGTATATTAATGCATATATGTGGAATCTAGAAAAATGGTACAGATGAACCAGTTTGCAAGGCAGAAATAGAGACACAGATATAGAGAACAAACGTATGGACACCAAGTGGGGAAGGGGGGTAGGAAGAATTGGGAGATTGGGATTGACATATATACACTAATATGTTTAAAATAGATAACTAATGAGAACCTGCTGTATAGCACAGGGAACTTGACTCAGTGCTCTGTGGTGACCTAAATGGGAAGTAAATCCAAAAAAGAGGGGATATATGTATACATAGAGCTGATTCACTTCGCTGTACAGCAGAAATTAACACAACATTGCAAAACAACAATACCCCAATTAAAAAAAATACACATATATGTATAATTCAAATAAATAAATAAATAAATATTGAGACTAAATAAAAAACCAGTTGATTATGTTTTATTTCCTTTATTTCTTTCATAAAAAACTTTCAGGCATTCAGATTTTTTCAGCTATTGAGCATAATGGAACAAATATCCACGTATACATCACCCCAGTTAAGAAGTAAAACCTCATAAATACCACTGAAGTCATGGATAAACTGTTTTTTGATCACATTTCCCTCGCTGCTCATTAGAGGTAAACACTATAAATTTTTTTGTTATTTGTTAGTCTCAAGAAGTGTGTACAGTTTTACTCTATATGTATAAATCCCTAAGCAATATATTACATATTTTTAACGTTGTATAATTGCATCATACTGTATGTATTTTGGTAAATCTTGCTTTTCCCCATCAGTGGGTCTTTGGGATTTCTAATGCATGTAACGGTAACAAATTTATTTTATTATATAAATATCCCATCATGTGTCTATACACACAATGTGTTTATTTATTCTCATTTTTCTGATTAGCATTTAGTTTGTACTTAGAATTTAACTATAAAAATACTGCCCCAAGTCTTTTAGTGCATGCCTCCTTTCCCACAAAGACAGGAATCTTTATAGTATTTATACCTAGAAATAGGATTGATGGGTCTTGGGGTATCCTCCTTCAGTTTTAATAGATAACGCCAAATATCTCCCCTGAGTAGTTAAGACAGTTTATAACCCCATTAGTGCTGTAAAAATTTTCTAATTGCTTCTTATCTTTACCTACACTTGGTGTACTCAAACTTTTTGCCAGTCTGTTGAATCTGAAATGTTTCTTACGTTCTCTTACTGTGCATTTTTCCTATTATTGCTGAGAATCTCTCTTCCTGGGTTTATCGGCCGTTGGGTTTTTTCATCTGTGAATTTGCCTATTTGCAGATCTCATTTGCCTTCTATTTAATTCTTCATATATTTCGGATTTCAATTATCTCTTACTTTTAAACTTTGCAAATGTACTTGACTATGCTATAATTTATCCATTAATTTTTTTATGTCTTTTGATATTTGACCATTTCTAATTTTAAAATCGTTGCATTTGTTAATCTTTTCCCTATGATTTGCATTTTTTTCTGTCTTGTATGAGAAATCTCTTCTTACACTAAGGTCATAAAGATAATCTATATTTTCTTCTGAATTTCTATGAGCTTGTTTACAAGATCTTTATTCCACCTGGGATTGATCTTTTCGTACATTGCAAGGTTAGGGTATAATTTTATCTTTCCTATGTGGATAGTCACGGTCCTGGAATTGTACTTTCTGTAGCCCATCATTTCCTGACTGATCTGCAAGAGCATCTCATCAACCTCCTTGAAGAAAACATAGGGAAAAAGATTGTGAACAGTAGCCTTGGCAATAATTTCTTGAATATGACATCAAAAGCACATCAACAAAAGCAAAAATTGACAAGAGAGACTACATAAAAATAAAAAGCTTTTGCACAGCCAAGGAAACAATCAAAAACAGCAACAGCAAGGCAATGTACAGATTGGAAGAAAGTATCTGCAAACCATGTATCTGATAAGAAACTCATACAATGTAATAGTAAGAAAACAAATAACCCAATTAAAAAATGGACAAAAGAACATAGACATTTCTCCAAAGAAGCCATATAAAAACAGATATATGGGCTTCCCTGGTGGCGCAGTAGTTGGGAGTCCGCCTGCCGATGCGGGGGACGCGGGTTCGTGCCCCGGTCCGGGAGGATCCCACATGCCGCGGAGTGGCTGGGTCTGTGCGCCTTGGCCGCCGAGTCTGCGCGTCCGGAGCCTGTGCTCCGCGGCGGGAGGGGCCGCAGCAGTGAGAGGCCGGCGTACCACAAAAACAAAAACAAAAACAAAAAAAAACCAAAACAGATATATGAAAAGGCACTCAACATTACCAATCATCAGGAAATGCAAACTCAAACCACAATGAGATATTGTCTTACACATTTTAGGTTGGCTTTTATTAAAGAAAAAATATTAAAAATGTCGGCGAGGGAACCCTCGTGCACTGTTGATAGGAAGGTAAAGTGGCACAGCTGCTATGGAAAACGGTAGGGCGGTTCCTCAACAAACTAAAAGCAGAACCGTCATGTGATCCAGCAATACCATTTCTGAGAGTATGTCCAAAGGAATTGACATCAGGATCTCGACGAGAAATATACATTCCCACGTTCATTGATGAATTGTTCACAATAGCCAAGGCATGGAAGCAACCTAAATGTCCATTGATGAATGAGTGGGAAAAGAAAATGTTTTTTCATATACATACCATAAAATGTAATTTAACCTTAAAAAAGAAGGAAATTCTGTCATTTCCAATGACACGGATGAACCTGGAGGATATAATGCTGAATGAAATAAGCCAGACACAGAAATACAAAGACTATGTGATACCACTTACATGATGAATCTAAAATTGTCAAATCCATGGAAGCAGAGTGTGGTATGGTGATTGCCAGAGGGGAGAGGAAAATGGGGAAATATTAGTCAAAGAGTACAAAATTTCATTTATACCAGATGAATAAATCCTAGAGATTTGTACAGCGTAGGGTCTTTAGTTAACAATACTGCATTGTACATTTAAAAATTTACTGTGGGTAGATCTTATGTGTGTTTAATCACAAAATACTAATAGTATTAATAATTATGGTAGAAGAAAGAGGAGGCGGAGAAAAAGGAGGAAAAGGGAGGACGAGAAGTAAGAGGGTTTGAGGAGACTTCAGGAGGTGATGGATAGGTTTTATGGCATAGATTGTGGTGATGGGTCCATGGGTGTTTATTTATCTCCAAACTCATCAAATTGTATATATTAATTATGTACAACTTTTTGTTTATCAAAAAAAGAAAAGGAAATAAAATTTCTTGTGAAATATGCTTTCTTATAATAGTATTATAATTAAGGATATATATATATATGTTACATACAATAATCGTAAATATATTGTACCAAGGTCATTTCCCATTTTATTTTGTGGATATTTCATTGGTTGTCTATCTGAGACAGGAAGCATAAGAAATATATGATTTCAATGTGCTTAAATATTAGCGGAATTAAGTTCATTACACAAAGTGAAAAGCATTTGTATGTAGCTGTGTTTTGTAACCTTTGTTTATGAAAAAGATATTGGTCAGTACCATAATCTCTTGGGGAGAATCTCCTTTAGGAGTAATATGAAGAACACGTCTTTTAAAAAGCTGATACATTTAAACATCTCAAGGTCCCACTTTATAATCAAAATAGAAAGTTGTCAAAAAAGTAGTGGAAAAATAATGGCTGGGTTCTTCATAGTCAGAGCTGTGAAGAAAATCTCAGGAGTTTATCCTAGATGATCACCTCTGTTTTACAGATCTAGGTAGTTAAAATAATTGTGATAACTCTAGGTGAATATCTCTACATTTAGGTGCTTACTGGAAATAAGCCTTTTAATCTGCTAGAGAAACACCTCTTCTGGCATCCAGAGCCTCAGCTCGTGAGCTGCAGGTACCCTTAGCTGCGTCCAGGGTCAGAAGGTGGGAGCGGGGGGCACTTCATCAGATTTCCTTGAATATCTATTCCAGTTTCATAAAAGACATTTTAAATAATGCCTTTTGATGAAAATTTAGGTCTTGAGAAAAAAAGTAATTTCTTCTTTCTTGCTCAGTGAATTTCACAGATAGACTTGCCTGCCCTTTGGACTATAACATTTGAACCAAACTAATGATTCTCATGGCTTAAGCCTCTAAAAGTTAGGAATAGTGACTTTTCCTTTTCTCGTTAGTGATCTTTAGGTATACCAGTCCACTGTTCCAATGAATACAAAAAAATGTAAGTAGGAAAAATAACTAGGAAACAGGATTTCATAAATAATATTAGGACCTCTCAGTAAGAAAAAAAAATAATAGTAGGAAAAAACAGAGAAGAGAAATGAGGCTGTAGGTAAGTAAATATTTCGAGCCTCGAGGAGGAAAAGCTAAGGCTAGTCAATTTTCTAGAAAGCAATCTGAGTACATAATCCTAGCAAAAAGTGTTAACAGGAGGTGGATGAATTTTTACAAATATAAAAGGAAACATATGTCCTATGAAGGAATGTGAGCACCACTTAGCAATTTCACAGCACTTTTCATCTTCAAAGAATTTTGCATGTTAACTAATTAATCCTTCCAACACCCTTGTGACGTAAACGTGACAAACAAGGACAGAAGTGAGTCTCAAATGACTAATTTACCAAGCTCACTGGTTGAGAAAGAATTATGAAAGCATGCCAGTTACTAATGAGGAAGATCCTAGGTAGGGATTTTAAACAGGATATTGTGTGTGTGTGTGTGTGTGTGTGTGTGTGTGTGTACTTTCCAAAATTTGTTTACAGAAATATAGAGCAAATGACAGAATTTGAAAGAAAGCATTTATCACCCCTTGAGCTCAGTTTACGCTAGACTAGTGTGGACTTCTCAAATAATTCAAATTTAAACCATGCATATTAGCAGCAGTTTGGTATTTGCTTTTTATGCATGGAGTTGATGCATTATTTAGACAATGAGAACCAACTATCTGAAACTTCAGTGGTTTAAAGGGAGTTACACTTGTTAGGGGGTCATTTTCTGCCCAATTCTGTAACATGTAATCTATCAACACATATTCTTTCTTGTTATCCAAACACCAGGACAAGAAGGCAAGGCCCAACTAAATGAGAGATCTGACAATTTTAGGCTCTTACTTGCCAACCACTTATTTTGGAAACTTGTAACTGAGGCTGTGGTTAGTTTTCTAAAGATCTAGGTCTGTTTCCTTTTTCTCTGCCTGCCTGTGTAAAACCGTCTACTATTACCCTGTTGTGACAGCAATATATCTTTCCCCAAACTTGCAGAAGAGAATAGCGGAGCTCATGACCACCCTGGAATGATAATAGCTGTGCCGTGCTGTTGGCACCCTGAGGTGACGGTGGCAGGGAGTCACATTATCCACTTACAACCACAGCCATTCCATTCCAGCTTCACGGGATAACAGAGTGAGTCTCACTGATTACCAATCTGCTAACATAGGCACTAGCCTTCATTCCTTTTCTTGATGATAAAATTTCATTGTGGGCATTATTAGCCTTACTGTGCTGCTCTTAAAATTGTTACTATGACCTTTCAAAAAGTATTGATCCACAAATGCTAAATGGCTAAATATTTCCAAAGGGAAACCTGACTGCCTTTTCTGCACCACAGCTATAAAATTTTCCTTCCAACAAATCAAGACTGGAGGGTACAAAAGGGCTGAGCATTACCCTTCTCTTTCTCAGTGTTAGTTCCAAACTATTATGTGAGTTTCTCTCTCTTCCCTTCCTCCCTTCTTCCTTTCCCCCTCAAATAAGCATAGATTTTCACCTCAGTCCATCATTTCCTTGTATCTGGGTAGCAAAAGTCATGTTGATTATTGCCCAAGGTTTTCAAATGTGGTGCAAAGTTGTAGAGACTATTGATTTAGTCATTCAATTACCAAATATTTCTTGAGTACATACTATATGCTAGTCACCATTTTAGTCACTAGTGATACAAGAAAGAAAAAAAGTTCCTGCTCACAAAGACATAGCACTTACTAAGGAGGCTGATACTGGGCCCCTCAAAATGAAGAGCCATCCTCTTCTATTTGGTCATAAAATTCAATCATTATACTACATTCCAATCACTGAGATACATTCTGTTGTTTGAAATTTCTTCCTGCATTTTTGTTTTGCTGCTACCTGCGATCATTTTCCTTCTGCTTGAAGAAAAACTTTTTTTTTTTTAGTTTCAGTGTACTGGCAACAAATTCTCTGTTTTTGTATGTATTCAAATATCTTTAATTTTTTTGAAGATTTTTTTTCTAGATATAGAATTCTAGTTTGGCAGTAGTTTTCCTTTTTATTTCATTAAAGATATTCCATTGTCTTCTTGATTTCATATTCTATTGAGACATCAGCTGTATGTCATTATTGCTCCTTTAAAGATAGCATTTTTCTTTGAATGTTTTTTACTATTTTCTTTTGTATCTGATTTTCAGTAATTTTTCTATGCTGTGACTAGTTGTGGGTATTTTTTTTGGGGGGGTGGTTGTGTGGTTACCCTGCTTGAGGTCCACAGCTTTTCTAAGACCTGTATCTTGATTTTTTGTTCAGGTTTTGGAAATCCATTCTCTTCAAATATTTTTTTCCTTTATTCCCTCTCTATTCTTCTGAGCCTTTAATTATGTAGATTATAGTTTTCATCCATGTCATATAAATATAGATATAGATAGATAAATATATAAATAGATGTTCTATATAGAGGGAGGCTTGTCCAGAAATACACAAATACATATGCTCATTTCTGTATTATTCTTTCTTTTGCTGTGGTCTCTATGCTTCAGAATGTGTTTTCATCATTTTTCTCTTGATGAGTTCACTAATCCTCTCATGTTCTATATCAATCTCATTAAGCACATCTATCAAAGTCTAAATTTCAGTTTATCACATTGTCAACTCTAGAATTTTTATTTATTCTCTAATAGATTCCAATTCTCTAGTAAAATATTCTACTCTGTCAATCGTTTTTGAAAAAATATTCAATATAGCCGTTTTAAAGTCCAACTTTAATAACTTGGTTAAATGAGAGTTTATTTCTAGTGTTTTCTCTTGGCCATGATTCCTGGGATGTCTAGTAGATTTTTAATTAAATGACAGCCATTGTGTGGGTTCTGGAGGTTACTGTATTTTTTTCCAAGTAGGTTTACTCTAACCTGTCCTAGAACCATACAGTAGGGTCAGATGACATTAATCAGATCAGGAATTGGATTTACTCAAGGATAGGTTGCAGTTTGGGGTTTTTTTTTTTTTTTTTTTTTTTTTTTGCGGTACGCGGGTCTCTCACTGTTGTGGCCTCTCCCCTTGCGGAGCACAGGCTCTGGACACGCAGGCTCAGTGGCCATGGCTCACGGGCCCAGCCGCTCTGTGGCATGTGGGATCCTCCTGGACCGGGGCACGAACCCACGTCCCCTGCATCGGCAGGCGGACTCTCAACCTCTGCGCCACCAGGGAAGCCCTAGGTTGCAGTTTTTGATGGCTAAATCAAGCCCTGGCTGTTCCACACTCCTAGGATATAAACTTCCACCATTCCCACTGAGATTCCAAAGTATTTGCTAGGATCCCTCTCCACTGTTATTCCCAGACTCTCATTTCTGCATCTTGAGCATGGAGCTCTTTAGTCAGTGGAAAATGAGAATATTCTAAAATTTTAAAATCCTTTGTCCTTGGGAGTATCATTATCAGAACTCCATATGGGGTAGATAAAGGGAGCCCAATTAGGAAGTTACAGTAATAGTTTGGTTATGAGCTAATGGAGCCTGATACAGGGAGTTGGCAGTAGGAATATGTATATGAAAGGATGCATATGTAAGCTTTTGTGAAAGAAGAATGGGAGAGTGAACTTGTTGATTATGTGAAGCGTGATGTGTTAAATAAGCTTCTTCAAGATTTCGAGTCTACAGCCCTGAGGTATATTCCATGGACCACAGGAAAAATGAAATTGTAACTTAAAGAGAATTTAGAGATGGAAATACATATTTGAGGGTAATACACACCTAGGAGGTGATTAAAGACTTGGTTAAGGACATACAGAAGAGGAAGAGAACAGGATGGGGAACAGAATCAGAGTGATCACAGACATTGGGGGATGAACCTGGTGACAGCTCAGTTCTCTTTTCACTTAACCAACATGTGCCCCTTAATATCTAAGGCACAATCGCATCAAAGAAAACCATTTTGCATTTAAGTGTAGACAGATCTTAGTGTTCACAGTGGGCTGGAGATGAAGTAAAACATGAAATAATTTTATGATTTCTGGTCTTTATCTCTTCTCGTGTCAGGAGAACTAAAAACTCTATCAGCACAAATCTAGAGACTCTCAGTCCTACATTATTAATGAAAGATGTAGTTAACTCTTTATCCCTTTCAGGGTTGAAATTACAAAAACAGCTTGTTGCAAAGTATACATGGGATTCTTAAATCCAGGAGAGTTTAGGGTACTGGAGGAGAGCAAAGGGAAGGTTGTCGGTGTTGAAAGTAAATATACTCTGTGTCAAAATGCACTATGGAGCCAGTGGTATGTGATAAGATATGGAGGCTGGCTTTGGAACTCTTTGTAAGTGCTAGGATTGGGGTTTTAATAATATAACAGTTCTTCAGGCTTTCTGACAAGGAAGGCTTGAAAGCATGCAGCACTGCATCAAGCTTATCAGTCAACTTCCAGGACAAAAACAGAAAGAATGCTCTATGTTCATCTTCAGGCAATACATTGTCAGTTACAATTACAGAGAAAAACTAACCTCAGTGATCTTTGCAGCATTTAGTAATTTAAGAGCACGTTGGATTTGGAGCCCATCATTTGAATTAAAAGTACTGAATTTGGTTGGGTCTTTTGGCAATTTTTCAGAATTCTATAGCTGACACTGATAGGTAATGTTTTGGCAGAAAAAAAAGAAGACAATGGGGAAATATGTACTTGAAATATATACTTTGTGACTTCTCTCTGCGCCCTGTAAATGTAAATATATATGTCTCCATATAGTTTTAATCCCCCGATAAGAGCAGAGATTTATGGGTGTTTAACTTTGCTTAACAGCTGTGTCCATAAAACCCAGCCTGAGAAAGTTCATAGGCTACTATATTTGAAGATGTGGACTTTTCTTTTTTTTTCTTTTAAAAAAAATTTTATTGAAGTATAGTTGATTTACAATGTTGTGTTAATTTCTGCTGTACAGCAAAGTGACTCAGTTATGTGTGTATATATATATATATATATATATATTCTTTTTCATATTCTTTTCTGTTATGGTTTATTGCAGGATATTGAATATAGTTCCCGGTGCTATACATTAGAACCTTGTTGTTTATCCATCCTGTATATACTAGTTTGCACCTGCTCATCCCAAATTCCCAATCCTTTCCTCCACCACACCCCCTCCCCCTTGGCAACCACAAGTCTGTTCTCTATGTCTGTGCGTCTGTTTCTGTTTCATAGATAAGTTCATTTGTGTCATATTTTAGATTCCACATATAAGTGACATCATACGGTATTTGTCTTTCTCTTTCTGACTTACTTCACTTAGTAGGATAATCTCTACGTCCATCCATGTTGCTGCAATTGGCATTATTTCATTCTTTTTGATGGCTGAGTCATATTTCATTGCGTATATATGTACCACATGAAGATGTAGATTTTCAAAAACATTCTCATCTTCACTATTTCTCAGTCCTTCACTTATCCTCCATTCATAGCTGAATGTGAATGTTCTTATAAATTTCAAAGCAGGCAGGGGCAAAGGTAGCCAAACTTGTGCTACCCTGAATGACAGCCTGGAAACGTCAGCTCCCTTTTCATCTTTTATCTTTGGGATCACAGGTTGGCAGGTCATACCAATCAGTCTAGAGCAGTGATTCTCACCTTGGCAGCAATAATTCACTGTGGAGTTTTTTAAAAGTACAGATGCCTGCATCCCACCCAGAGGTTCTGGTTTAATCGGTCTGAGCTGCCTCCTGGATTTTTAAAACTCCCCAGATAGTTATAAAGCACAACCTAGAAGAAAACTCAGGAAATTCAATTCCCTAAAGTAACTCTTATAATTAACTTCTTAGAAAACCTTGCCTGGATTTTCATCTCATAAATAATACTTAATCTTTATGGTTCTGTACATAGGTATTGGCTAAACTCATTCAAATATGAATTCAGTGTGCATTTGGGAGTGGGAGTATAGAAAACACATACCCTATTTTATAGGTATTACAGGTAAATTTGCCAGATTTAGCAAATAAAAACAGAGAATGTACAGTTACATTTGAATTTTGGATAAACAGTGAATAATTCTTTTTGTACAAGTATGTCTCAAGCAATATTGAGGGCGTGCTTATACGAAAAACATTATTTGTTGTTCATTTGAAATTCAGATGACGCTGTGTCCTGCTTTTTATCCGGCAGCCCTAATTACAGGACATGCAGAAAATGTTTAGCTGCTCCATTTTAATCAAAGCATTTTTGTTGACTTGTAAACCATCCCCTGTGAAACCATTTTATATTGGTCTGATCCCAGTTAAGACACCCGGAACAAGCAATCTAGGCAGTGTGGCTGAACAATTTAACCCAATTCACTAAGCCTCTTGGCCTACTTATTCATTCAAAACACTAACTTTGTCTAAGATATTTATAGACGAGATCAATTTTAATTTCCTTTACCTCTCGAGCACACAGTTTGTAATTACTCCAACAGAGATTTATCCGCCTTCTAATACAGTTCTGGGGTAAGACGTGCATGCAGGGGGGGTTCACTTCTACTCCAGTCTAAGTTGTCTGAACTGTCTTAATCTGTAGACCAATTTTCTCTACAGCCCCCTAAGGAAGGAACTTGTTGATTTTGGCAGTGTTTACCTTTCCTACAAACAAATTCAACATTTTCCAGACCGGCTGGCTCTTAAAAATCACATGAGAGCTGCGGAAAAACTGCCTAGAGTATGCTTCAGAATTCCTCCCTCCCCCATATTCTAGGAAAAGCTTTACGTTCCTCACAGCTGCTGGAAGATAATCTACGGAGTCAGGAGTATTTAGAATCTGTGGAGAAGGCTGTACAGTTCCCTGAGTTCAGTTCTTTTCTAGAAAGAGAGTAGAAGAATCTGTCAGAAAAAAAAAAAAAAAAGTTCCAGCCTTCATGAATGATAATATGGACTTCCACATGGAGAAAAGGGAAAAGAACTGATTTGATGTTTGTTTTCTCATAAAGGTTTAACAGTGTCATGTTCCACCTGGAGCAATAACATGTATGTCGTGTGCTTGCGTGTTACTGGCTTTCACTGAGTATTGTCACTCATCTTTGCTTTGGGCAGCTTGAATGATATAGTGTTGTGTCTGCATCATTTTCATTAGTGAAGGTCATCACCCCCTTTCCACCTCCCCAGGTACCTCCAGCCATCCCTCTCTGTCTCTTAGACCAAAACCCATTTTGCGTCATGTGTCAGCAGAGTAAACTTTCTTCCATGAAGGAGTCTTCCTTGGCAGGCACTAAATGGAGGCTGGTGTCACTATAATCAAGACAGTCCAATCTATGTTTTGCAAAAAGAAAGTGCATTCGAGTTTCCTCACATCTGCCGTTTATGTATAAAAATTTTCAGATTTCATTGAATATTCTCCTAAGTCTTGTGTGATGTGCTAGAGACTGTAATTCTGTTCATCAAAATTATCTTGATCTGGAAAGTGTAATTTACATTTATTTCCCCTTGATGTAGTTCAGTGTTATCTCTGGTGAACTGAGAGCTATTGATCTATTTAACAAATTATTTTTTTCCTCCAAGTAATAACTTCATTGTTTTTGATGCTTAAAAACCAAAGAGTTCATGTCTCTGGCTCTCAGAGTTTTTCCTCGTCCCTGCCACAGACCTCATCCCAGCCAGGACCTACCACCTTTGTTCGAGATCTCTTCCTGCCAGCTTCCACTTGCGGTGTCCTGTGGGAATGCACCTTTGCCCCAATTTGTTTCTTGTCTCTTCTGTTTTCTCTTGTTTTGTTCATTATTTTTTCCAAGTTCAGACCCCTCTATCAGATGTCTCTTACAATCTAGACCAACTTTTGGGGGTGTGTTAAGACTCCCCCCCCCCTTTTTTCCTATTCCTGCTCTTATTCTCTAATTTTGCACTGAAATGGGTATTTCCTTTCTCCTCCATGTGTCTTCTTTGTTGGATTAATTCCTTTCCTTCTTCAATACCTCCTCCTTACTCAGAAGTGTTGTTAACAATGAAATTTACTGTTCTAATTCTTTGGCTTATTTTTTGCCATTCAGGCCAGGTCCTGGCTCTTCTTCACTTCTGTCACCTAGATTAGATTGATTACAGGGAGAGGAAGGTAACTGATTGGCAATTCACTACTTGGGCTGTTCTAAATGTTGGAACCAAGCCTGTAACACTTTGATTTAATGCTTCAGAATGAACTTGAATCTTGGCCAAACTCACCAATTATTTGGCTTCAGTGTACGAACCTGAGCTGCATTTAGCTTCCCCTCCTGTCCCCTGGGTCCTGGACTGGAATCTCTGGGTGAAAGCAGAGCTGGTCTGTGCTTGGGGCTCAGCGTGACTGCTAGCCATGGTTTGCAGTAAAGGCAGGGGAGGGAATGGGAAAAGGAAAGGTGTACAGTCTCCTCTGACGCTTTCTCAGAATCCCTCACTCCGTTCTTAAACAAAGCCTTATAGGCACTGAAAGTTTCAGATTTTTAGTTTTTAAATTATTGGTCGTGGAAGTTAGGTAAGCTCTTTAGTACGCTCCATGTTTTTGGGCCATTCTTTGGAAGCATGGTACTCGATACAGGTTTGAGCTTTTGTGCTTGTTTGATACTAGTTGATACAATAAGTGCTTCAATATCACACAGAAATGAAAGCTGCGTTTCCCTTGCCACTCCGGAAAACTCTACCGTGGCCCTCTACTGTGTGTATTTAGGAACTTAGAGTTTAGAATCAATCCTCAGATCCCACAGAACCCCAACTTCAGATATTGTCACCGTGTTTCCTAGGGTATAACGACACTTTTCCCGCATGGAAAATGCACTGGGCTGACTCTGTCAAAGAGCTGTATCTTAGACGGGCACTGAGAGAAGATCGGCAATTTCAAGACCGAGCCCCCTGGGTTGTTCCGGGGCCGCGGCGACCACCCCAAGATGGGGATGCTGAAGAGGAGGGTCCTGCTGGAGGACGTGACCATCAACTGCAGCAGGGACTCCGAAGTACCCGAGCCTCCGGTAGGTCACCGGTGGAAGGAGGTGCAGTGCGACCGCACGGTCACGTGGCTGGCGGCGTGGACAGAGAACGTGCAGAACTCCATCAAGTACACCATGCTGAACCCCAGCTCCAAGCCGAAGGGGGAGAGAGATTGGGAGAAGTATGAAGTGGCTCAGCGCTTGAAAGGAGTCTGGGCGAGATCCGTTCTCAGTACCGGGCCGACTGGAAGTCCCGAGAAATGAAGGCAAGACGATGCGCTGTGGCCCTTTATTTCATCGACAAGCTGGCGCTGCAAGCCAGGCACGAGACGCAGGAGGGCGACGCGGCTGACACGGTGGGTGGCTGCTCCCTCCGCGTGGAACACGTCCAGCTGCACCCAGGGGCCGGTGGCTGCCCGTACGTCGTGGAATTCGACTTCCTGGGACAGGACTCGATCCGCTACTACAACAGAGTGCGGGTGGAGAAGCCGGTGTATGAGAATCTGCAGCTGTTCATGGAGAACAAAGGCCCTGGGGATGAGCTCTTTGACAGACTGACCACCGCCAGTCTGAACAAGCACCTGCAGGACCTGATGGATGGCCTGACGGCCAAGGTGTTCCGGACCTGCAACGCCAGCCTCACCCTGCAGGGCCAGCTGAGAGCGCTGACCAGAGCTGAAGACAGCGTAGCCGCTAAGATTCTGTCTTACAACCGAGCAAATCGGACCGTTGCCGTTCTCTGCAGCCATCAGCGGGCGACTCCCAAGACCTTCGAGAAGTCGATGCAGACTCTTCGGTAGAAGATTGCGGCGAAGAAGAAGCAGGTGGCCGAGGCCAAGGCACAGCTGAAGAAGGCAAGGGCCGACCACAAATCCAGAGGGGACAGCAGATCCAAGAGCTTCCTGGAGAAGAGGGGACGGCTGCTGGAGAAACTGGAGGAGCAGCTCGGGAGACTGAGCTTGCAGGCCACAGACAAGGAGGACAGCAAGCAGGTGGCCCTGGGCACGTCCAAGCTCAACTACCTGGACCCCCAGATCAGTGTCGCCTGGTGTAAGAGGTTTGGGGTGCCCGTGGAGAAGATCTACAACAAGACACAGAGGTCTCTCGACATGGCAGGCAAAGACTTTGAATTCTAAATGAGCATCTCTGTGCCTCGTTGGAACTTATTTTTTTTCACCATTAAAGCAGATGGGGGAATTTTGTACAAAAAAAAAAAAAAAGAGCTGTCTCAGAAGGCACACATCAGGTCCCTGCAAACTCAGGGAGCCCACCCTCTTGTTGGTGCGTGTCTGAGGCCACAGGTTTCCACGCTGCCAAACAAGTCGGTGAGGACATTCTGGCAGCTTGACGGTGATTTTTATGTGGAAGGATGTTAAGAGCCTCCCAGATGCAATTCAATCAGACCAGGAACCATGTTAGACAATTCTGCCAAATTTATACTAATGTAAAGTAAACTAGGTGGCTGTTCACTCCTTATCATTATTTTTGTAACACTTGATCTAAGTCAAAAGTTTAAGAAAAGAGTTTGCCCCTTCCTCCTCTCCTCCCACCTTCATGGCCTTTGTTCCGACAAAATGACATTGATTTAGGATCCATTAGATTAACCAGTTGCTTCTCAGACAAACTAAAAGTAATCCCGAGCTGATTTTACCATCTATTGGTTTCCAAACAAGTTTGACAAAACCCATGAATTTCCATGGAGAAACTCAACTTCTCTGTGTAGATGCTTTGACCTGTACACAGAAGCTGGCTCTTTGTAACCAATAGCCTTGTAATATTTGAAGGTTTAAAAAGTCTGCCCAAATGTGGGGAAAAGTTAAGCATCAATTTAAAAAACTAGTGAAAATTTTGAGCTCACTTACAAAAACATATTTTGAGCACAAGGTAAAGAAGCATTTATATATTATGTACATAATACACAAAATAGTGAAACCCTGGAGAAGCTACAGGTAGACATTTAGGGATCAAGAATTTTGATTTATTTGTTAGGAAATGCAAGACTCTACACATGTTTATTTGACATGTGTTCTAAGAATGTAAGTGTTGGATATGGTATGATAATCTCAGGGCAGCCACAGGAGGAAATAAGAATGAGGCTTAGAAGTAAGAGTTGATTATACACACAGGTCCTAGAGCGCCACCACATGAGAGGCAGGGCCACAGGGGAAGCACCAGGTTTGGGTCAGGTGGGAGAAGACAGGAACAAGGGGAAATTCCAGCTCATCCTTTATTGGGATTTCTGTGAGAAAAGCAAGACAAATCAGAGTAAAGAGTTTAGGTTTCGATAATTACAGGAAAGCCTGGGCTATAGGACGGTGTCTCGCTGGTGGTACCCGGCCCAGGGATGACTTGGAGCTTGGTTTGTGAGAAATAGATAAAGGAGTGGTTGAGGCCATAGACTTGGATTGGTTGGTTTGCACATGAAAAATGTCCTCCCAGCTCAGCACGTTGTTATCTTTAAGAAATGGGTTTCTCTTTTGGCCAGAAAGCTTTTGAAGGTGTCAAACCATCATCCAATACAGAAAAGGAAGAAACAATTAATACAGCATCTTTAGTCACTTTCACACTAAGTTAAGTGCTATGAATATTTTATGTATAAGACAGTCTCTGTATTTCAAAATCCCAAACTACGGAACACGGACATTTATAAGGGAAATGTTGATCATCTAGGAGAAAGAAGAGATGATCCTATAATATATTTCTTAATAAAGTAGGAGGGGATAAGACCCGTAGCACACAGGGTGCTAAGGGTCTCAATTCCAAGGAGATGCTGCTCCACTGGTGTACACACTAATTAACTTAATAAAATATTACCAGTAATTTTGAAAACTTCCTAAATTCCCATCCTTAATAACATTCTTACCTCTACTCCCAGAGTTAAGTAACTTTTGTTACTATCTTTCCTTTTTTTAAATTTTACTTTACAAAGTCTGAAAAGATATTTTAAGACAATTTTTTAGAGCAGTTTTAGGTTAACAGCAAAATTAAGAAGTTATAGAGTTTTCCATATGCCCCCTGTTCCTGCACTTACATGGTTTCTCCCATTATCAACATCCTCCAGCAGAGTGGTACACTTGTTATAATTGGTGAAGCAACATCGACACATCATAATCACTCTAATCCATAGTTTGACCTTAAAGTTTAGTCTTGTGTTGTACATTCTTTGGGTTTGGATAAATGTATAAGGACACGTAGTCATACTATAGTATCATACAGAGTATTTTCATTGCCCTAAAAGTCCTCTGTGCTCTGCCTATATACCCTCCCCCGCCCCAAACTCTGGCAACCTCTAATCTCTTAACTGTCTCCATAGTTTTTTTTTTTCTTCTCTTCCAGAATGTCATACAGTTGTTATCATTCAGTATGTAAACTTTTCAGATTGGTTTCTTTCACTTAGCGATACGCGTATAAAATTCCTTCCACCATTCATCAGATATAATGGATTTAGCAACATGTATCATAAAACTCTGGGTTACCAATCAAAGGGTAATGTATTATTTCTCATAATGAAAAAAAAAGGGGGGTAGGGTACCCAGTAAGGTCTGATTAGTACTTTCCACTGAGTCTGTATTCCACTATCTCTGCTTTTGGCTTCATCCTATAGTTGGTTTCCTCTTGTGATCACAAATGGCTGTAACATGTCACCTGGAGACAATAGTAACTAGTGGCGGAAAGGGGCTTACCTTTACATCTCTTGTGTCGGTAGGAAAGGACAGCTTCTCATGCTCGGAAAGATTTTCTCCTGTGGATCATTGGCCTGATTTTGGCCACCTTTTTTTTTCATACCAACCCTTAGCAAGGGTTAACTTTCTGACCACTGGACTCCTTAGACTCCTCCAGACCCACTGGATCAGATGATGGGGTCAGCTTCCCTAGAAATACTTGGCTATGTGGAGGAAGACTGGATATCTTAAAATATATGCTCTTAGGAATCAGAGAAATTTCCTGCAACCAACAGGGCACGTCACACTCCTGTTTTCATTTATGGAAATTCCTGCTTTTACTAGTCATATAGAATGTCACACATGGTCATATCAATGAGCACATTTGAACAGTTAATAAGATTGAGCTGAGATTAGGACACAGGGGCTGTGTTAGTGATGCATGTTTGCCTTTGGGGCAGCCCAACATAATACTTAGGAGCGTCGGCTCTGAAGTAAATGCCAGCTTCACATAGCTGTACGATCTTGGGCCAGTTAAACCTAGCTTCTCAGAGCTTCCATTTCCTCACCATAAATTGCAGATAATGATAGTAGTCATCTCATCTGGTTGTTAGAAGGATTAAAGGAGATAATGCGTATACCACGTGTTCGAAAATACCTATCATATTTTAAATGTTCAACACACCCAAGACATAATATCTTATTATATTTATTTTTGCACATTGTAGGCTCTCAGTACCCACTGGTGACTGAAAATACTAAAACAACTACAAAGCCAAACAAACAAAAGCAACATAGAATCATATTAGCAAGTGACATCAAAAAGAAAAAGAAAAACAATAACATCTCATCCTGCACAGGTTCTCTGACTACCAACAGAAGCAGAGACGGGCCCTGCTGGAGGACTGTTTCCCTAAGTTGGGCTTGTGATAAATTCCCACAGGTTAAAGTCAAGGATGTTTTCACAAAGATCACCAAACGTAGGAGAAGGCAAGTCACTGCAAGTTAAGAGATGGAAGGATGGATGCTTTTAGATTCTCATATCTGCAGAATGGCCTTAACAGACAAGGGCAACAGAGAACAGTGTACATTGATGCAACAGAAGTCACAGAGACCAAAGGAACGGATCCCAGGAACATACCCACGCACGTAGGGAAATCTGATGGACAGAGTCAGCGTCGCACATTAGTGTGGAAAGGAAGGTCGCTTAACAAATCAAGCGCTCAAAATAAGCTATCCCAGTGCAGGGGAGAATGAAAAGGGGTCCCAGTTCACACCCATCATGTGCAAATGTCCACCTTGAATAGACTGAGCACTTAAATGTTCAAAGCTGAGCCTGCGCATCCGGAGCCTGTGCTCCGCAACGGGAGAGGCCACAGCAGTGAGAGGCCCGTGTACCGCAAAAAAAAAAAAAAAAGTAGATGTTAGCTTAGCTATGAGGGTATAAGAAAAAAAGTAAGTAACTGAGAAAGACATAATTATAATCAGGTTCCAGATATACCTATGTCCACAGAGGTGGACAGTACAGATTCTAGACTTTAAGTCTTTCTTCGGTGGCAGCCTATCAAAAAAATCTTGGGGCCAGGAGATGAGTTTTTTTAATGTTGATCGAATGACAGTAAATACACTTTGATTTATTCTTTAAAGGAAGCGGCACAGGGTTTTATTACGGGGCTCCCTTACATAGCAATAACATTTCACATTATTCACCTTCAGAAGACAAAATACAAAACAAATTCTTGTATTAGATAATGGGTGAACAATGGCTGATTTGAATTAAAATTTATTTAAATGTCATTTCTAAAAGACAATGCATTTCCATGCAGATCTCATTTGCAATTTCAGAAAATCATACCTTATTACATAAAGATAATCTTGAGTATCAAGATCAATGCCCAGATGGATGTGGTCCCATTTTGACATCACAAGTCGTAAGGACCCTGATTCATGTAATAGGCAAACGAATGGCATTTTCTGATACTTTTAAAGTCAGAATAATGACTGAGGAGAGCTGCCCAAAATTCTGCCAGGCAAAGGACATATTGGAGTGGGGACTGCGGGGTTGTGGACAGCTTACCGGTGAACCTGAGGACAAAATTCAGCCCCTCCCCCCAAAAAGGAAGATGAAAGTCTTCAGACAGGCATTCTCTCTGGCCTCCTGGCTCAATAATTTATGTCACCCTGAGGGCATTTAAGATTTGTGCCACGGTGTTTCAGGCTACCGCTGAAGAGATTCAGTAACTGTGTCTCTTAGGTCACTTGTGTTTACGGCTGACTATAGGGGTCTTTACTGTAAGGGTCTCTCATACACTGATCAGATTCTATTACAGTGTCTGGGAAAAACTCATTCACAGTCTTTCTGTTGATGAAAGATTTTTTTTTAAATTTTACCACAGATACTTTAACATGTATCAAATCAAGAGTCTCTAATGATTCATAATTCTCCAAGGTCAAATGTTTTCACCCAACCTTATCTTCCCTACAGTAATCTTCATGAGAAGTTGAAACATATGTAGGTTTGCCTTGATTTAGGGCATGGATTTAAGAAGACATATGGCAAACAAGCCAACACTGGGTCAACAAACATATATGCCAGGATTTATCCGTTTAAAAAACTTTTTCATTAACCCTGGCAAAGACAGGGTTTCCGTGACCTTAATGCACAATGACTCATGCTTTTAACCACCTGTAGATTGTTCCCTAGCCATGCAGACTCCTGTCCATTCTTCAAGCGAATAGTACCAGATTGACAAATTACTCCCATACGTATGCTTCTTGTTAAAATTTTAAAAAAGAGAAAAGAGTGAGTATATGGGGACTTCCCTGGTGGCGCAGTGGTTAAGAATCCTCCTGCCAATGCAGGGGACACGGGTTCGATCCCTGGTCCAGGAAGATCCTACATGCCACGGAGCAACTAAGCCCGTGCACCACAACTACTGAGCCTGTGCTCTAAAGTCCACCAGCCACAACTATTGAGCCTGCATGCCACAACTACTGAAGCCTGCGCACCTAGAGCCCATGCTCCGCAACAAGAGAAGCCACTGCAAAGAGAAGCCCTGCGCACCACAACTAAGAGTAGCCTCTGCTCACCACAATTAGAGAAAACCCGCATGCAGTAACAAAAACCCAAAACAGCCTAAATAAGTTAATTAATTAATTTAAAAAAAAGAGTGGATATATCTATACATATAGCTGAGTCACTTTGCTGTACACCTGAAACTAACACAACATTGTAAATCAACTATACTCTAGTGAAAATTTTAAAAAAGAAAAATGATAAACATTTCAATGAACATATCTTCATAGATAAGATCATTATAAATATAGTGAAAACATCCAAAATATAATATGAATTCATTAGCTAAGAACCTAAAATCTCTCAACCAAATCAGTTGGGTTTGGGGGGCGCTTGAAACTGCATTATTTGGCAATGTAGTGAGAGGAGAGTAACTTTTTTCTTTAGCTTTGCTGTCTCTTTTCATCAAAAGGAGACATTTTTCATATCTGAAGAACAGGACTTTACCTAATCTTCTCTTATTTCATAAGCATCGTCTTTCAGGGTAATTCTGAAATTGGCCATCAAACAAACGTCAAGCATTAAAAACATTTTTGTTTGATTTGCACTCTTTTTTAATTGATTCTAGCCAAGACCTCGCTCTTGTTTAGCTGTAAATAATTTGTTGATTTTCTTTCAAAATGTCCATGATTTTTGAAAACAAAATGACATGAGTTATGCTCATAGGGTTATGCTCAGGGCAATTCATTCTCTTCCTCACAATAACGTAACACATATTTCACATAAGCCTGGAAACTTACCTTCGTCCCTGCTGCTTAGATCACCCTCACACACAGGTAGTGGCTGCATCTTCCCTGCAAGGGCACTGTGGTCACTGTCTTACTGGGCTGATCCGGACACCTGATTTTCTCAGTATCAGCACTACACTTAAAACTTGCCATCTTTATCTGCTAACCCTATTCTCATTTGAAACTATGTTTTTCAAAATAACTTTAAAGATGTCAAGTGAAACATGATGCAAAAATCACAAACCTTAGAATTTTCCGTAGTTTGGACTTACTGAGGGTCAGCCTGGGGTGAGAAACGAATTCAATACAGTCAGTATATATTTTGTTGATCAATTCTAAAGTTGACTCGGTTTGTGGGATCTTGTGCTGTTTTCTGAAATTTAATAAATGGCATTAAAATGAAGAACACATTTTAAATTCCCGTTTGCAATTCTCCACCCGCTTTCTAAGACATCAGACAGGTCTCCATCAGCTATGCAAGTCAGCCTCCAACTTTTCAAATCCCCTGCTACATATAAAATGTTTTTGCTTTCCCAGCTTTCACAAGGAAACAAACAAACATTTATGCTGGCTGGAACAAAAAAGTGGGAATTTTGCAGAAATACTTTTGATAGAGTATCTCGAAATTTCAAACACTTAAACATGCTGTTTCTCTAGGACTACAGTGAAAAGTTGAGAAGTTGCTTCACATTCAGCCTGACTGACGTGCACCCTGGCCTATGAAAAAACACCTCGAGGAATGTGTGTCCCTCCCTGAGAGAGTGAGCTTTAGAGGAGAGTATAACCTTTAGAATCAAGCTATGGAAAGTCTGAATTCTAGCTAAGCTGCTTTCTTGTTATGCGATTGTAGGTAGCACACTTCAGCTCTCTGGGCCTAACGTTCTTATTTTTTAAAGACTGACTGAGACAACATATGTGAAGTATGGAATGATTTCCCCAGCATATAGTAAGTGTTCAATAAATTTAAGCCATCTGATACTATGCAATTTATGTGTTCTGGAAGAATCCTCTTTTAATACCCTGCTGATCCCTCAATACATATTTATTGTTTATTCTTTATATGAGCAAACAGATTGAAATTGGTTATTTTTGAAAAATTAAATTTAATTGCTATGTTCTAATATAACCCATGACATACTAGGTAGGTGTCACTATTTGGAAACCGATGGCATCGGGTTTTGGGTTTGAGTTGTGACTTTCTTTTTCTAGGATTGCAATAATTTCTAAGTTACACCCACCCATTCACAGCATCATGGATCCATTTGCAGGGAAGTAGCATAACTCTTTTCTAAGAAGTTAAGTTTTGCAGTTTGAGAAATCCCCCAGTAAGAACTGCTGACAGCTTGAGTGGGCAAAGGAAAACCCAATGTGAAAAGGCGGCTGTTTGATTGGACCGTGGCACCTTCCCTTCTGGAAATGTCATGACAGACAAATGCTGGGATATCTGCTCTCAGGTTTTGTTGTATCCTGTCTTACAACTGACATAAAATGACGTCTCTAATCCGTGTGCACTTTGGGTTACAGACCTGTATGTCAAAATAAAAGCCAGCAGGGGAGGCTAGGAAGTCTTACTAAACATCCTCTTTCTCTGATCCACCCTCCCTGCAGACTGGCCGGTCCACACCTGTGGCAGCTCCATTCTGAGAGGTGAGAGCAGCTGGCTCCCAGCACGTGTAAGCCCAGCTTGGGCTGGTACGGATCCTTAATGAGCTGTCAAGTGTCACAAGAGCATTTCAGGAAAAAAGAAATATATGTGAATGTCCTATGTTTTGTGAATCTTAATACTATAATAACATATTGAAATGTTTGTGATTTTCACAGGCAAGTCGGGGAAAAAAAGTTTTCCTTTGTCCTTTATGTTATCCATACGATCAAAGCGAGCGGCATGGAGATAATTCCAGAGTGCACAATGCCAATGTTATTTTCATTTGGCTTTGGAATGCTGTCTGTGGTTTTCTTTGGGCTGTAGATTTTTTTTTCAGGTGAGATTTTTTTTTTAAATTGTATCCATTTTCCAAGCTTGGAAACTGCCCTGGGTTGGACCATAATGGCAGACCAATCTGCCCAAAAAACTTTTGAAGGCAAACCTGCGTGGAAATCACTAGTAACGATAATGATGACGGTGTTGGTGCCTGCTGCCAAGGTCTGCTGATCCCTCACCATGTGCCTGGACTTTTCGATGACTCTTGTTTTCTCACCTGTCAAAGGAGGAGGACAATAGTGTCTACCTCGAGGGTTTGCTGTGGAAATCGAGTACACATAGAGCACGCTGGACATAGGAGAGCACGTTAGCTGTTCTTATCGTGTGTGAGCTCATGTCATCCTCATGGCAATTATGTAGGGTTGGTATCATCACTGACACTGTCTCTCAGATGAGGAAACTGAAGGGCGGATGAAGTAATTTCCCCAAAGTCACAATATAAGTGGCAGAGCCAGGAGTAGAACCCAGGTGGTCCGACCCTTGACTAAACCTGCTCATATTGTTTGAGTTTCTCTATTTTTTTTCATGATCAAGAATGAATTTATGATAAAATTATAAAAGAAAAACAGATATATTTGTTCAAAGCTTTGAAACTTTCATATGGCAAAAGATATCATGAACAAACTCAATCAGAAAACTATAAATTTAGGGAAAATATTAAATAAAGAGGGTAATTACACTTTATATTATAAAGAATTCTTTTTTGTTTAAGATGGTAAAAAAAATTTTTTGGCTGTGCCACATGGCATGTGAGATCTTAGTTCCCTGACCAGGGATCAAACCCGTGCCCCCTGCAGTGGAAGCGCGGAGTCATAACCACTTGACCTCTAGGAAAGTCCCATAAAGAATTCTTAAAAGTTGGTAAGGCAGATATGAACAACCAATAGAAAAATGGGCAATTAAGTGGCTATTTACATAAGAGAAAATTCAAATTTGGGGGGAAAAAACATTAAGTAGAAGCTAAAACTCAGAGATTCGTAAATTAAAGTAACAATGAACTATCATTTCACACCTATGAAGACTGGCACACCCTTAAAAGACAGATTACAGCTATTATTAAGGTAGATGAACCAAAAAGTGTATTCTCATGCATTGCTAGGGTAAATGGTTAAAAAAAAGACATTTAAAACAAAAACTAGCATTTCTGTAAAACATATACGTTAAACGTTAAAAATATATTTATTGATAATTACCTGTGAATACTACCACTGAGTATCTTAGAGTTTCTCTCTTTTCCTGGGCAAGCATCATAATTCCAGAAATTGAGGACTTAGACTTCTTTGTGTGGCGTCTGATTAAAGCTCATGGGGATCTCTGATTAACTGAATGTATGGATTTGGTCAAGTTACTAGAAGCCCTGGCATTTTAATTCCAATGAGGGAGATGAACTATGATTTCGAAGGATCTTCCTGACTGTGAACATTCTAGAAGCCTAAGAAGTTTACACTCTCTCAAGCAATTCACCTGGTTTCTTGGACCTCCAAACAAGGGGAAATCGGTTTAAATTGTACCAGAAGGATTTTTTTCTTTTGTAAGAATGTTCTCTTGGTAATAAGGTAGTGAACACTGAAAAGAGAAGCTTTTCAAGCTCCTCACTTAAAGCTCTGTGAGAAGAAGGTGGGCCCCATCACTTGGAGCTGTCAGTGGCTCTTAATGCGTAGACGCTGGGCACTGACTAGGTTATGGGTTTCTTGTAGCTAAATGGTTCTATTTTTCAATGGTGTTAGCTCCACAGTAACTGTTAGGATGGACGGTCCTAGTCAAATAATTAGCCTCAGAATCAAGCTGTGAGATTAGTACTGGCTGAGGGAAGCAGGCAGAGGCTGTCCTCAGCATCCCATGTACCAGAGAGGCAGGTGTGTGGGTGCAGGGCACTCTGTGGGCTGTGGGAGGAAGGAAAGATGCCAGTGGAATCGGCTTACGTCCAGGGTTACATTGTGAACCAGGCTGGGTTTTCTCGGGTGTCTCCAGCCACACTGGATGCTACCCCACTCTCCTCAAGGAACTCATGGTGCTCAGGAGTGAGGATCCCCCTGCAGCATGGAGTTTTGGCCTTTCCTTCCTTCCTTCCATCCCACATCTATGTCTTCAGGTCCAACGCTGTATTTTTATTTATTTATTTTTTGTGGTATGCGGTCCTCTCACTGCTGTGGCCTCTCCCGTTGCGGAGCACAGGCTCCGGACGCACAGGCTCAGCGGCCATGGCTCAGGGGCCCAGCCGTTCTGCGGCATGTGGGATCTTCCCGGACCAGGGCACGAACACGTGTTCCCTGCATCGGCAGGCGGACTCTCAACCACTGCGCCACCAGGGAAGCCCCCAACGCTGTATTGAGAAAGGGCCCAGGGAGGTTTAACGTGTAACATTTCCAGGTAGCATCACTGCTTTCTAGTTCCTTTGAATACATAACTCAGAATTTAACCCTGGGGGAGAGCTTTAGACAAAGAAGCAAGACCTTCCTATGTGGAATGTTTTCTCATGATAGAGGGAAGAGATGGCTCTCACCCCACCACGGCCAAGGGCAGCCTGGCCTGGAATGGGGAGAGTCAGAACTCCATGGGGAAGATCGATTGGAAAATGTGGGATGTGAGTCAACGTATTAGATAGACATTTTGAACATATATGGTTGTTATAAATTTTTAAAGAAATTTTTAAGACATGATGTTCAGGTTATGTGCCATGATTTCTACAAGTTATTTAAGTTAATCACAGTCGTGGCAGGGGTAGAATAAGACAAACGGGAGTTAACGTAATCAAAAGTAATACAATTTTAGTGGTAGTGATTAAAACCGAGAGAGAATCCCTTATACCAGGCACACTCATTAACATCCTAACTAGTGAGATAACGAAACATATTCATTTAAAATTTTAAAAAAATTATCCAAATATTTGCATTTCCTTTTTTTTTAGAAAAATAAGTCCACACTACATGTATTATTTCTTCTCCTTATTTCAGTGTGTTCTTATTAATAAACATGAAAAGATGGTACCATGAATCTGTATTATTCCAAACAGAGCTGAATTTTCCCTTTTACTTAAAAGATGCTTTGTTTCAGCTCAGGGCAGCTTGCAATTAATTTCTGAGAACTTATGATCCTCTTAGACTTCTGTAATATATTTTGAGTAACATCACAGGAGAAGTCTTTTTTGACATATAAATATAACTTACTTCCCCAATTTTATGGTATGCATTTCCCGTTATGTGACAAGCTGGTGGGCTCTCTTGCTTATCCACTATTTCTTAGGCATTCTGTCACACATTATCCTATTTAATCTTCACAAAAGCACTGCAAGTTAAATAACACTGTATCTGCTTTTCGGATGAGGAAGTTATAACTCAATAAATAAAGTGAGTTACTCATGATGCCACAGCATGTACACGATGGGAAAGGATTCAAGGCTGGACAAAACGCTCATGTCATTTTGGTCTCTGAGGAAAATGAGCTTAAGAATCTCTCTTATTTCTGTGCGAGTTCTTTCTGAGGCTAGCAGGACCAACTCCTTGGCTTGTACATCAGCACTACTGGTCGGGAAGTCTCCAACCACATCCAATAAACAAAATATTTTCTCCTTTGGATGGATAATAAAAGAAGACACATTTGTTTAAATCTGTTTTCTAGGACTCATAACTACCATGTAAAGGTTTATGAAAGATCTAAGATATGACACTTAGCTGGATGTCTACGGTTAAGATTCATCAGGGGTGGAGCAGTCTGGGTGAATTATATTTTACTAACTGAAACTTATGCTTTATTTCCAACATAATCTCAGCTTTTGCTTTTTATTGCTGTCTGTATCTGTCCTGACATTGCCATCATCTCTCAGCAGAATCAGTATTTACTGAGTTCCTAATACTCTATAGGTTTTCTGAGATCCCCTTGGCTTCTGGCATGGATTACTGAATAATCTGAATATTTTGAATCTATTCAATTCTGGAATCAAGTCCTTGAATGTCTGTATCAGAGCAAATGTAACTTTTGGAGGTGACCTAGGATTGCTCTTAGGAGACCTTCATAATAGCTGGTTTCTTTTGAACCTTTTGCTATCGTTAGGATGTGTTACTTAATCCCCTTCCTGTCTTCTTCTACCCTGGTCCCCAAATACCAGCCTGTCTCCCATGAGCTGAGCCCAAACCGAGTGACTACTTAATATAAACCATGGTTTTATTGGCTTTTTGCATTTCTAGATTGGTTGTGATGAAGACGACCTTCCAGTTAATTTGTGTCTTCATTTTTTTGCCTCCAAAATACCATCAATCCCAACATTACAAATCTTATTAGGTGACGTTGAGTTGAAAAATCTAAATAATTTGTGTAGCGTCTGAAAATATTCTGTTATTAAGGGTCAGGTGTATGTAATCATCTAATCCTGAAGACTTTATGACATTATGTGCTGATATTTTAATGATACTGTATTTGTTTACGATTATTTCATGAAAGTCACAGCATTCTCACTTACTGGTTCTGAAATGGCTTGTTTAGATAGTTGTAAGAGTAGAATAGATGATTAACCCTATGGTTGCCGCTGTCTTAATTGTGTCTGTGTCATTAACATTTTATCAACATATATTACTCTTTCCCCAGAAAACCCAGTAAAATTTCCACACTTATCTCTCCAAAGATATCCTGAAGTATATGGTAAGGATCCCAGGAGAGAGAAGTGTTGGGTAGGACATCCACAGTAATAAAACAAACAAACAATTTATCCAGTTATTCAGTTGAGGCAGCTCGTGTGTCCTACAGAAGCCCATGTAAGTGACCTGCAGCAAACCCAGGGTCATGCCTCCACCCCAAACCACTGGGCTTGAGATGGCTGGGAAGACTCCATGATGTGCAGTCACAATGGCTTTGTCCACATCACTCAGGGGCCACTACAGGTGGTCTGTAGAGCTTGCTTCCATAGGCAGTGCTTAATAATTAGGGGTTTAAGAACATACTTTTGTTTTTCTCTCTGTATTTTTGTACCTTCATTTTAATTAACTTCTTCTTTTTTTTTTTTTTTTTTTTTTTTTTGCAGCACGCGGGCCTCTCACCGCTGTGGCCTCTCCTGTTGCGGAGCGCAGGCTCAGCGACCACGGCTCACGGGCCCAGCCGCTCCGCGGAATGTGGGAATCCTCCCATCTTCCCGGACCGGGGCACGAACCCGCGTCCCTCGCATTGGTAGGCAGACTCCCAACCACTGCGCCACCAGGGAAGCCCCTAATTAACTTCTTGATCCATTTTCCAAGTCCTTCTAATCCCAGATTCGTAACTGATATGTATGAGCCCACGGACTATTGCTCTGGGAGGTAAATGAGTACCGAGATATTATCAGCTTTTCAGCGGAAATTACGTGGCTTGGAATCCAAGCTTTATTACATTTAATTCAGTTCACAATGAGGCTGAAAGTAGAGTTTTAAGTCACCTAGGAACACTTAGAAAACACATGAGACACACTATAGAAATATACTTGTTGAAACAAACCAGGCAATAAGCTTCCATTTAGTTTGTAGAAAGCTGGTGCTGTCATTCTGGCCTGGCAACCTTGTATCACACTTGTTACTGTCATAGACAGGAACTTTCTAGAAGCACTAGACAGTGCATATACACACAAGCCTCTGTTAGTTTCTTACCTATTTAAGAGAGTTGATATCTGGTTAAAGTAAGGCATATTTATAAATCTTTGTAAAATCTAAATAATAGCATTTGAAATTTTGTCCTTTCTCCATCTGTCTCCATTCCTTGTTCCCCATGCCCTCTGCGTGGTTAGTTGGAGGCTATTTCCCTCAGCAGCCCTATAACTGTGCCTTGTCTTCGTGAACTGTTCAGGAAACTGGAAATATGTAAGAATCATGAAAAATATTTTTTTTTCTTGAAGGAGCCGGAGGATAAAAGTACCAAAAAAAAAAAAAAAAAAACCACCCAAATCTAATCATTGTTATGGCCCCATTTTGTGGTTTTTAATGATCGCAGCTTGTTGCCCCAAGTCCTTTTGCAAAAGGTCAAGACCACTGAGATTGCCCAGGCAACCAACCTTCAGCAAAGAGATACTCAAGAGAGCAATTTGCTAATGCAGCAGGAACTGGCGATGGTTAACTGAGGAAAAACAGAACGTGAGCCCTAGTCCCTGATTCACTGGCTGCAGAAGTGAAAATGGAGAAGAGAACATGAATTAGCAGTAAATCAAGCCGGGGATTGAGCTGTGGGTCCGGACTAATGAGCCTTTTGCTCTAAATCCACTCTTCCTGCCTCGCGTTGGCTACGCTGCGCTGCCCGGCTAATGAATTCTGCTCACCTCCTGCCAGATTCCTGTTTCATTCCCAACAGACTAAGGAACACCCTTGCTATACTTGCAGCGTTCCCAAGCCTATAGAGTTTCCTGGAGCTGCCGTGACTTTGACCGACCTGGGTAAAGAGACGGGAGGGCTGAGGTGCAGATCTTAGTGTTACAGCTGACCCTTTGCTGAAATCCTCCAGAGGACTGCCCCTCCCCCCCAATCTGAGGGCACAGGGGGAGCTAACCAACACCAGGAGAAAAATCACAAAAGATATGTGGTCATATTTCCTACCCATCTTGAAACTGTCATAATTTATGCTTGTTTGAAAATTATTTTTAGTGCCCTCAGAGTACTGATGATAGAATTCAACAAAATCTAGGATTTTCTTTCTGTGATTTGAGATGAATAGATACTATCTGAGGTGTCCATAGGAAAATGGCATTCTATCTGCATGGGAGAAAAGAAGAAGAAAAAAAAAACCTCCTGGATTCTAAGATCAATCCATCATTTTTAGAACCAATTTGTTCATATTTGTTGGGTACATGGTGCACTTGGAATAGTTTATATTCTGTGGATAGAGGTACCCTTCTGAATGGCAAATGTGATCACACACACCACTGGATTTAAGGGGACGCTGCTTCATCCAGTCCATGAGGCAGTTGGTGAGCTTTTTCCTGCCCTGTTAGGTCCCCAGGTTAGTAGTGTGTGACAGCTGGCTGCTGACAACTCATTCCTGTCACCCTGGTTTAACGTGCTGTGTCTGTAGTTGGGCCCTCAAACCAGAAGGCCTGAGTCCAACGACCTCCCGGTTACGCCTGGATCACATCACTTCATCTCCTGTGTCCAGTTTCCTTTTGTTAAGGAAAAATAACGTTGCCTCCTCAGAGGGTGAGTGTAAAAAACCCAGCACAGTATCTGGAATATTCCAAGTGTGAAATGTTACTATCTGTCCTCTAAATGACATGTCAGAAGCAAGTCAGAGTCTTTGCAAAGTAATAAAATCATTTAATTTTTTGAAAAAAGAATTGTTCACATTTCTAGAGGGATTATCATGAAAACATCAGAATATTCTTAGAGAAATGACTTGAATACACCACTTCTGATAGTAGGACATTTCTTGCTCTCATTTTTCGGTGCTTAGGAAATAGAAGAGTTTGTGGGTGAAGTTGGGGGTCTTTGTATGCTCTCTTAGCTTCAGCAATGCCTGCCCTATTTTCCTCAGATTCACAGAGATTGATTCCCTGACAGAAGCGGGTTTAGCAGGTCAAGCGTTGCTGCAGAAGCTTGGCTGAGTTTACCCTGTTGTTGGACATACATGTTCTTACCTGTATGGTCTCTCTGCAGATGTGCAGGACCATACCTTTAACGATGGCTTTGGGTAATATGAATAAATAGAAGAGCAGCTCAGTCAAGATTAAAGGAACAGCCATCGCCGTACGCACAGGAGCCAAGTTGGTTTGTTTTTTTTTCCAAACATTTTATCTTACCTGGTATAACGTATAACATTTTTATTGTGGAGACAGACAGGCAAGTGTTAAAAGGGCCAAAGCCTGGCACCTGGAGAGAATGAGAGTGTTGGGCCTACACACTTTAAGCTTTAAGCATCACTCAGAGGCCAGCCTCCCCAGAGTTTTATTTCCCCAAAGAATAGTTTTGATCTGCAAATGTAAATTCTGCAGGAAGCATCAAACCTCAAGGCTGCAGTATAACTTTAAACTGATCCACAATTTAAATATACCATGATGAAGTTCCCAGCTGGGAAAATGAATAGTAGAACAAAAAACCAATTTTGAGGATCAATTTTGAAGGAAACACCAAAAAAAATGTTTTTAAAGGCATACTTCCTGCAGCTTTTGTCTTTCCTTTTACATTACAGTGAATTTCTTTTCTCACAGTGGGATTTTAAAGTAATTTATAATTATACACACTTGCAGGGGATGAGAGAGAAATGACCTAATTACAGACCAAATGGATACCCTCTGGCCATCCTGCAATTAGAGCGACTGGGGCAGTGATGGGCTTTATCCTCTTGAGTGGATTCGGTGGTTAACCTGGCAGGGAGTGTGGAAAGTGGTCCACGTGGTCCACAGCATCATGTCAAAATCTGTGCAAATTATTTGGAAAAAAAAATAAACAGATAAAGCTAAACTTGAAAAGTGACTGTAGAACTGAAACTCCCCCTGCCTAGGACAGGCAGAAGCACAAACTGTGACCAGCAAAGGAGAAAAAAACAGCAGAGCGTTTTAATGCTGTCTCTGTATCTAACTAGATTCTAATTAGTTACAATTAGGCTGCCAGGGAATAACAGCTACAGTGACATTGAAGACGAAAATGCCCAGTTTTAACATAATTCCCACCATTTCATTAGATTTCCCTTCTTTGCCGAGATTTTGTTAGGAACATTAGTGGAAGCAAAAGGTCTTAACAGGTGTCTAACGGGGTCACTGAAGCAGTAAATTCCTTTTTAGTAATTCTCTGGCCTTCCTGCTTTTCTCACTGTACACTCTACAGCACGGGGGATAATTGCTTGGATAACGTGGTCTCAATTCTGTTCTCTTCTTCCAGCTAAGAGGCCATTTCCCCGCCCATTCTCTCTGTAGAAACCAGGATACCTAACCTGTAATGTGGAAAGAGCCGTGTCCTTTGTCTAGTTAGCAAAACTAGTCTGGCTAATACGGAGCTCCCAGAACCCACATGAACACTTAGAAAATGATATAAATGACATGTCATAGAATGGGAAGAGAGAAAGAGCCATTAATGTACGTTTTTTGCATTGGGAGAAAATCAACAGATTCTCTCAATAGTCAGTATTGTCTTCATGTGTACAGTGGCTGCACCAAGTGTATCAGTGAGGTGAGAAGGTGGTGACTTAGGACACGTGTCCTGACTGAGATGGACTATTATGACGTGGGACTGCAGAAGGCAATTAATTATTATTAATTCAAGTAATTGGTGATTGGGTGCCCTTTCTATGGTTTCTTCACATATGATGAGATTATCTAGAGTAGTGGAATAGCCAGTATTAAAGGGATAAGTATTTTTATACCATCATTGATACATGTACATGGTATTGTTAAACAAAACTATGGAACATTCTTTCAATGAAATTGTACATATTTCAGTGAGAGCTAAAAAAAAATTGGTTAAAAAAATCATTTGTCTCTCTATATTCTTTTTTCAGATTCTTTTCCATTATAGGTTATTACGAGGTATTGAGTATAGTTC
Organism: Leucopleurus acutus; assembly: GCF_964270905.1. Classification (NCBI taxonomy): domain Eukaryota; kingdom Metazoa; phylum Chordata; class Mammalia; order Artiodactyla; family Delphinidae; genus Leucopleurus; species Leucopleurus acutus. Next base: position 194,354,299 of record NC_139142.1, read on the forward strand.
CCGGTGCTATACAGTAGGTCCTTGTTGTTTATCTATTTTATATACAGTAGTGTGTATATGATAATCCCGGACTCCTAATTTATCCTTCCTCCTCTTCCCCTTTGGTAACCATGTTTGTTTTTTATATCTGTGAGTCTGTTTCTGTTTTGTAAATAATTTCCTTAGTATCATTTTTTTTAGATTCCACATATAAGTGATATCATATGCTATTTGTCTCTCTCTATATATATGTATAACTGAGTCACTTTGCTATACACCTGAAACTAACTCAGCATTGTAAATTAACTATACTTCAATTTTTAAAAACATGAAAAATTTGTCTAGATCTTCTGGCTATAATTCATGCAGTATTATTTGTTTTTGAATGATAAAAAAATACTTTTAAATATTTACCAAAATCTCATGACTTGAAATCATGAGATAGTCTGTTCTCAGATCCCTATATAAGGGGTATACAGTATTCTAAAGAGAGGGACATTTCAAGCAAAGCAGAAACATAGTTACTTACTATAGGGAATGGGAGAAATACTGAGATTCAAATGGTACTTTTAACTCTAACAAAAGGGAGTGACCTGAAAATATGAAACAGTAATAGGAAATGAAAACACATTCAAGGAACTTAACAACTCAATAGTACTAATGAAGAACAAGTTGCATATCTCAGAAAACCAGAGAGTAAATCTGATGACTGTCCACCTACACAATATTCACAATTATTTGTTATGTGTCAGTGTATGGGGGAAAAGACAGAGCATGGAGCTTAGAGTCTACAGGGTGAGCTGGCCCTAGACTCTCCCAACACTCACAGAAATAAAGACAGGGATGGAAATTAAAAGAGAATAAACACAGATTCTGGTTCCATTTTCATGTTGCAAAATGTAAGTGCAAATAGGTTTAAAGATGTGGAATAAAGTAGAGAATGAGCTTCCATATCAGAGACCCCTGGAATCAGACCCATTCAGACCCGTTTCCTGTCTCCATCATTGTGAACTATTCACCTTGGGTGGGCTCTGAATTTTTTTGTGCATCCGTTTTCTCCTCTCCAAAATGGGTACAATAATGATACCAACTTATCTGTCATAAGTATTAAATGTGTCAATATATGTAAAATGTTTGGGACCATACCTCTCTTACCCTTTTAATAAATGTTGGCTATTACTGTTATATTTATCATCAGAAGAAGGACAAATTGACTGGGCAAGAATAATGGCACTTGGCATACAGGTGTTTAATAAATATTTTGAATGATTTAATGCATGAATATGGAGGAATGAATATACAAGAAAGTAAACATGACATTTTAATAAAGAAAAACATGAAGAGACTGAAAAGAAAAACACACTAAAATAGCTATAAGTAGAATATATTACCCTATTGAAAGACAAGGACTTTTATATTAATAGAAAAAAGTTCAGATGTATTCTGTTTCCAAGACATGGCTCTTCAGACAAAATTGGAAAGCAGTGTTGTAAATATAGGATAGGCCTGCTATCCCATGCCATGAATATCAACAGAAAAGAGAAAACATTAACTGGGAGAATAGAATGTTATCTTAAGACAGCAGTTATGATTTGCAATAAAGATGAGCAGATACATAACACTATGAACCTAAAGTTTTATACCATATTTATTAAAGGAATAACTCTTATAAATGCAAGGAGAAACTATGAGATCTCACAGTAAGAAGATATAACACACTTGTCTTATATTTTACCAATCAAGTAGCCCCAAATGATCATTAAGTGGCGATTCTTATGGTTTTAAAAATCAACTCTCCCTTTGGTAAACATAATCTCACACCCTCTTGAAGTCTTATTAAAAATTCCAAAATAAATTGGATTATTATTAAAACAAATCAAATTGATGCTAAATATACTTTTTTCAAATTATAGACACTGTACAGTCTTATATACCAAGCAGGGGTTGGTAGTCACAGGTGAAACAATCACTGTTATAGAGTATCTGAATAGTATAGTCAATTAATTTAATAAACATACAGATAATCTACTTCACTAAGAGAACACATGTTATTTTAAAATATTTACAAGACATTTACAAAAATTGTCAAGAAGGAAAACAATACATTCTCCAATGTATAGTTTGAAATATACAAAACTGCTGTTTTCACAAGTCACAAAGCAACTTCACAGACAGACCTGATCAGAAGAGCCCAGACTGTGTTCTCTAGCCATTGCAACAGAGCAGTAAATTCACAACTTTCCCTTAGAAAATCATTTTTTTTTTTTTTTTTTTTTTGCGGTACGCGGGCCTCTCACTGCTGTGGCCTCTCCCGTTGCGGAGCACAGGCTCCGGACGCGCAGGCTCAGCGGCCACGGCTCACGGGCTCAGCCACTCCACGGCATGTGGGATCTTCCCGGACCGGGGCACGAACCCGTGTTCCCTGCATCGGCAGGTGGACTCTCAACCACTGCGCCACCAGGGAAGCCCAGAAAATCATTTTTAAACACCTTTTAAAAGTATGTTGGTTCAGGGCTTCCCTGGTGGCGCAGTGGTTGAGAGTCCACCTGCCGATGCAGGGGACACGGGTTCGTGCCCCGGTCCGGGAAGATCCCACATGCCGCGGAGCAGCTAGGCCCATGAGCCGTGGCCACTGAGCCTGTGCGTCCGGAGCCTGTGCGCCGCAACGGGAGAGGCCACAGCAGTGAGAGGCCCGCGTACCGCAATGTTGGTCAATGAGAAAACAAAAACTAACATTTCAATCCATTTGCATATTCATAGCAATGTATGTGCAGTGCGTAACATACTCTTTGACATTTGTTTTCCATCTGTGCTGTCTAGATCTGCTCCGTTCTGTTTTTTTACATCACATCCCTACCTTTTTTCTATTGTATTAAAGTTTTTGATAACATTCTGCTTGAATAAAAATTCCGCTACTAACAATCAACTCCAGAACCTAGAGAGAACAATTTGTTAATTTAAAAAGGAATAAAACAGTAAATATAGAAAAAAAATTAATTAAAAAGGAGAACAGAGTAGAATTTACAGCTAAAATCCAGAGCTAGAACATCTAACAAGAAAGCCAAGTGAAAATTCATATTCCAACAACGTTAGGAATTAGGTTATATAGAGATTATTAATAAAAAGCAAAGATTAAGTTTTGGGCTAATATGTTTGCATGTGTGTGTGTTGTGTATATGAAACGTGCATCACTAAAAGTGAAGCAATTAGAGTTAAAGAGAAAACCCTCAAACGAAACAAACCATAACAAAAGAAAGCACTCCTGAGTAGAAAAAAAAACTACAAAAAAATGAGAAAATTCATGAAAGAACTACCCCAAACCTTTGGGGGTTTTTTTGTTTGTTTGCTTTTTGCGGTACGTGGGCCTCTCATTGTTGTGGCCTCTCCCGCTGCAGAGCACAGGCTCTGGATGCGCAGGCTCGGCAACCATGGCTCACGGGCCCAGCCACTCCGTGGCATGTGGGATCTTCCCGGACTGGGGCACGAACCCGTGTCCTCTGCATCGGCAGGCGGACTCTCAACCACTGCGCCACCAGGAAAGCCCCAAACCTTTGGTTTTAAAAGTGGGTCCTGTCAAGCCCTCAAGAAACAGATAAATCCTATGATTTTAGAATAATATTGAAGCTTTTCAATTTCCTGAGGCTTGATACTTCTAAACATCACTAAGATAGCGTAGAGAATAAAACTATAAACTACCCCCCCTTAAGAATATAGATGAAAGATTTCAAAAAATCTTTACTATGTTCAGCCAGAGGGTGTGTTTGAAGAATAGTACATAATGCAGGTCATGGTACTCGTTGGTTTGGTGGAACATTGACAGGGGACTGTCATATGTAGGACGACATAGGATACTGGAAATGCCCTTCTTCCTGGGTGGAGATTTAAGAGTTCTTTTTGAAGTTATGTTCTATAACTTACAGATAAATTACTTACGTTCTTTTGTATGTATCAAATATTACCTTAATATATTTGATATATTATACAATCAAATATATATTAATATATTTCTTAATATTTCTTCTTATGAAAGAAGAAAGGAAAGAAGGTCATACATAAGAGTTTACTTGGTCCAAGAATGTCAGGCTCAGAAAACAGTGGCAAATACAGTCCATTATGACAAACTAAAAACAAACTGACCAACATTAGGTGTAATTCAGCATCCATTCTTATACACCTTTTTTTTAAAAAAAAAAAACAAATCCATGGCAAACTAGGGATAGCTCTGTGATAAGATATTTTATCTGAGCCAGTAGCAGGAATTGCACTGAAGGGAGATGGGCTTGAGGACCTCCTATTGATGAGAGAACAGATTATCAAGGCCTTAGCCACATTCACTGGTCAGCAGGGTTCTGAAAGCCCCAGCAAGTGTGAAAAGAAAGCAAAAAGAAATAAGAGGTATTCAGTTTGGCACAGACTCGTCATTAGTTATTGACTATTTCTTGAACTTGTAGAAAACATAAGATCTTCAATTGCAATGTTTGTAGATCAGCAACAATCATAACAACAAACCCTTACTTAAAAACCAAAGGAGATAGCACAAAAATTTCAGAATGGCAGAAAACCACTATAAACATTATTAAAAAGCAAACCACAGATCTGAAAAAAAAAAATTAGTGTCTATAACAGGCAAATGACCAATTCTGATATGTAAAAATTTCTTTCAAATCAATAAGTAAAATAGGAACATTTTAATGGAAAATTGAGCAAAAGCTATAGCATTAAAGGAATTCAAACATGAATAAATTAGAAAAAAGGATAAACTGCTAAAAAGATGTTCAGGCTCAACAGTAAGCAAAAAAGTACGATTGAAACACAATGAAAAAAAAAGAAACACAATGGAGGTAATATTTTCCATCTATTCAAAGACAAATAAATACTAATAGTATAATCAGAATGCGAGAAAGTAGCCAAACTTCTTCTGTAAGTTGGTAAAGAGCAACTTAAAAATAAGTATCAGGAGACCTTCAAGATGGCTGAGGAATAAGACGTGGAGATCACCTTCCTCCCCACAAATACAACAGAAATACATCTACATGTGGAACAACTACTACAGAACACCTACTGAACGCTGGCAGAACCCCTCAGACTTCCCAAAAGGCAAGAAATTCCCCATGTACCTGTTAAGGAAAAAGGAAAAAGAGAGGCAAAAGAATAGGGACGGGACCTGCATCAGAAGGAGGGAGCTGTGAAGGAGGAAAAGTTTCCACACACTAGGAAGACCCTTCACTGGCAGAGACGGGGGTGGCGGGGGGAAGCTTCGGAGCCACGGAGGAGAGCACAGCAACGGGGTGCAGAGGGCAAAGCAGAGAGATTCGCGCACTGAGGATCAGTGCCGACCAGCACTCACCAGCCCGAGAGGCTTGTCTGCTCACCCGCTGGGGCGGGCGGGGCTGGGAGCTGAGGCTCGGGCTTTGGAGGTCAGATCCCAGGGAGAGGACTGGGGTTGGCTGCGTGAACACAGCCTGAAGGGGGCTAGTGTGCCACAGTTGGCTGGGAGGGAGAACGGGAAGAAGTCTGGAACTGCCTAAGAGGCAAGAGACAATTGTTTCGGGGTGCGCAAGGAGAGGGGATTCAGAGAACCACCTAAACGAACTCCAGAGACGGGCATGAACCACAGCTATCAGCGTGGACCCCAGAGACGGGCATGACATGCTAACGCTGCTGCTGCCACCACCAAGAAGCCTGTGTGCGAGCACAGGTCACTACCCATACCTCCCCCCCAGACGCCTGTGCAGCCCGCCACTGACAGGGTCCCGTGATCCAGGGACAAATTCCCCAGTAGAACACACAGCATGCCTCAGGCTGTTGCAGTGTCACGCCACTGCAGGCTGGCCCTGCATTCCATACCCCTCCCTCCCCTGGGCCTGAGTGAGCCAGAGCCCTCTAATCAGCCGCTGCTTTAACCCCGTCCTGTCTGGATGGGGAACAGATGCCCTCAGGCAACCTACACGCAGAGGCAGGGCCAAATCCAAAGCTGAACCCCAGGAGCTGTGCGAAAAAGGAAGAGAAAGGGAAAACTCTCCCAGCAGCCTCAGGAGAATCGGGTTAAATCTCCACAATCAACTTGATGTACCTGCGTCTGTGGAATACCTGAGTAGACAACGAATCACCCCAAAAGTGAGATGGTGGATTTTGGGAGCAACTGTAGACTTGGGGTTTGCTTTCCTGCATCTAATTTGTTTCTCGTTTTATGTTTACCTTGGTTTAGTATTTAGAGCTTGTTATCATTGGTAGATTTGTTTATTGATTTGGTTGCTCTCTTCTTTTTTATATACATATAGATATTTTCATTTTTTTCCTTTTTCTCTTTTTGTGAGTGTGTATGTCTATGCTTCTGTGTGTGATTTTCTCTGTATAGATTTGCTTTTACCATTTGTCCTAGGGTTGTGCATGTCCTTTTTTTTTAGTATAGTTTTTAGCACTTGTTATCATTGTTGGATTTGTTTATTGGTTTGGTTGCTCTCTTCTTTCTTTCTTCTTTTGTTAAGACTAATTTTTTTTATTTTTAATAGTTTATTTATTTTAATAACTTTGTTTTGTTTTATTATTTTTTTCTTTCTTTCTTTTTCCTCCCTTTTCTTCTGAGCCATGTGGCTGACTGATGCACCAGCAGGGTGTCAGGCCTGGGCCTCTGAGGTGGGAGACTGAGTTCAGGACATTGATCCACCAGAGACCTCCCGGCTACAAGTAATATCAAGTGACAAAACCCCTCCCAAAGACCTCCATCTCAATGCTAAGACCCAGCTCCACTCAACGACGAGCAAGCTACAGTGCTGGACACCCTATGCCAAACAACTAGCAAGACAGGAACACAACCCCACCCATTAGCAGAGAGGCTGCCTAAAGTCATAATAAAGTCACAGACACCCAAAACACACCACCAGACGTGGTCCTGCCCATCAAAAACATAAGACCCAGCCTCATCCACCAGAACACAGGCAGCAGTTCCCTCCACCAGGAAGCTTACACAACCCACTGAACCAACCTTAGCCACTGGGGGCAGAAACAAAAAACAATGGGAATTACAAACCTGCAGGCTGTGAAAAGGAGACCCCAAACACAGTGAGTTAAGCAAACTGAGAAAACAGAGAAATACACAGCAGATGAAGAAGCAAGGTAAAATCCCACCAGACCAAATAAAAGAAGAGGAAATAGGCAGTCTACCTGAAAAAAGAATTCAGAGTAATGACAGTAAAGATGATCAAAAATCTTGGAAATAGAATGGAGAAAATACAAGAAATGTTTAACAAGGACCTAGAAGAACTAATGAGCAAACAAACAATGATGAACAACACAATAAATGAAATTAAAACTTCTCTAGAAGGAATCAATAGCAGAATAACAGAGGTAGAAGAACAGATAACTGACCTGGAAGATAAAATAGTGGAAATAACTACCACAGAGCAGAATAAAGAAAAAAGAACAAAAAGAATTGAGGAAAGTCTCAGAGACTTCTGGGACAACATTAAATGCACCAACATTCAAATTATAGGGGTCACAGAAAAGAAGAGAAAAAGAAAGGGACTGAAAAAATATTTGAAGATATTATAGTTGAAAACTTCTCTAATATGGGAAAGGAAAGAGTTAATCAAGTCCAGGAAGTGCAGAGAGTTCCACACAGAATAAATTCAAGGAGAAACACGCCAAGACACATATTAATCAAACTATCAAAAATTAAATACAAAGAAAAAATATTAAAAGCAGAAAGGAAAAAACAACAAATGACATAAAGGGGAACCCCCATAAGGTAAACAGCTGATCTTTCAGCAGAAACTCTGAAAGCCAGAAGGGAGTGGCAGGACTATTTAAAGTGATGAAAGGGAAAAACCTACAATCAAGATTACTCTACCCAGCAATGACCTCATTCAGATTTGACTGAGAAATTAAGACCTTTAATTTTACAAGCAAGCAAAAGCTAAGAGAATTATGCACCACTAAACCAGCTCTACAACAAATGCTAAAGGAATTTCTCTAAGTGGGAAACACAAGAGGAGAAAAGGACCTAAAAAAACAAAACCATAACAATTAACAAAATGGTAACGGGAACATATATATCGATAATTACCTTAAATGTTAATGGAGTAAATGCTCCAACCAAAAGACACAGGCTCGCTGAATGGATACAAAAACAAGACCAATATATATGCTGTCTACAAGACACCCACTTCAGACTTAGGGACACATACAGACTGAAAGTGAGGGGATGGAAAAAGATACTCCATGCAAATGGAAATCAAAAGAAAGCTGGAGTAGCAATTCTCATGTCAGACAAAATAGACTTTAAAATAAAGACTATTACAAGAGACAAAGAAGGACACTACATAATGTTCAAGGGATCAATCCAGGAAGAAGATATAACAATTGTAAATATTTATGCACCCAATATAGGAGCACCTCAATACATAAGGCAAGTGCTAGCAGCCATAAAAGGGGAATTCAACAGTAACATAAACATAGTAGGGGACATTAACACCCCACTTTCACCAATGGACAGATCATCCAAAATGAAAATAAATCAGGAAACAGAAGCTTTAAATGATACATTAAACAAGATTGATTTAATTGATATTTAAAGGACATTCCATCCAAAAACAACAGAATACATTTTCTTCTCAAGTGCTCATGGAACATTCTCCAGGATAGATCATATATTGGGTCACAAGTCAAGCCTTGGTAAATTTAAGAATATTGAAATTGTATCAAGTACCTTTTCCGACACAATGCTATGAGACTAGTTACCAATTATAGGAAAAAAATCTGTAAAAGATAAAAACTCATGGAGGCTAAACAATACGCTACTATATAACCAGAGATCACTGAAGAAATCAAAGAGGAAATCAAAAAATACCTAGAAGAAAATGACAATGAAAACACAATGACCCAAATCCTATGGGATGCAGCAATGCAGTTCTAAGAAGGAAGTTTACAGCAATACCCTCTTACCTCAAGAAACAAGAAAAAGCTCAAATAAACAACCTAACTTTACACCTCAAGCAATTAGAGAAAGAAGAACAAAAAAACCCCAAAGTTAGATGAAGGAAAGTAATCATAAAGATCAGATCAGAAATAAATGAAAAAGAAATGAAGGAAACAATAGCAAACATCAATAAAACTGAAAGTTGTTTCTTTCAGAAGGTAAGAAAAACTGATAAACCATTAGCCAGACTCATCAAGAAAAAAAGGGAGAAGACTCAAATCAATAGGATTAGAAATGAAAAAGGAGAAGTAACAACTGACACTGCAGAAACACAAAGGATCATGAGAGATTACTACAAGAAACTATACGCCAATAAAATGGACAACCTGGAAGAAATGCACAAATTCTTAGAAAATCACAACCTTCCAAGATTGAACAAAGAAGAAATAGAAAATATAAACAGACCAATCACAAGCCCTAAAATTGAGACCATGATTAAAAATTTTCCAACAAACAGAAGCACAGGACCAGATGGATTCACAGGTGAATTCTATCAAACATTTACAGAAGAGCTAACACCTATCCATCTCAAATTTTTCCAAAATATAACAGAGGGAGGCACACTCCCAAACTCATTCTATGAGGCCACCATCACCCTGACACCAAAACCAGACAAAGATGTCACAAAGAAAGAAAACTATAGGCCAATATCACTGATGAACATAGATGTAAAAATCCTCAACAAAATACTAGCAAACAGAATCAACAGCACATTAAAAGGATCATAAAACATGATCAACTGGGGTTTATCTCAGGAATGCAAGGATTCTTCAGTATATGCAAATCAATCAATGTGATACATCATATTAACAAACTGAAGGTGAAAAACCATATGATCATCTCAATAGATGCAGAAAAAGCTTTCAACAAAATTCGACACCGATTTATGATCAAACCCTCCAGAAAGTAGGCATAGAGGGAACTTACCTCAACATAATAAAGGTCATATGTGACAAACCCACAGCCAACATCAATCTCAATGGTGAAAAACTGAAATCATTTCCTCTAAGATCAGGAAAAAGACAAGGTTGTTCACTCTCACCACTATTATTCAACATAGTTTTGGAAGTTTTAGCCACATCAATCAGGGAAGAAAAAGAAATAAAAGGAATCCAAATTGGAAAAGAAGAAGTAAAGCTGTCACTGTTTGCAGATGACATGATAATATACACGGAGAATCCTAAAGATGCTACCAGAAAACTACTAGAGCTAATCAATGAATTTGGTAAAGTTGCAGGATACAAAATTAATGCACAGAAATCTCTTGCATTCCTATACACTAATGATGAAAAATCTGAAAGAGAAATTAAGGAAACATTCCCATTTACCATTGCAACAAAAAGAATAAAACACCTAGGAATAAACCTACCTAAAGAGACAAAAGGCATGTATGCAGAAAACTATAAGACACTGATGAAATAAATTAAAGATGATACAAACAGATGGAGAGATATACCATGTTCTTGGATTGGAAAAAATCAACCTTATGAAAATGACTATACTACCCAAAGCAATCTACAGATTCAATGCAATCCCTATCACACTAACAATGGCATTTTTCAGAGAACTAGATCAAAAAATTTCACACTTTGTATGGAAACACAAAAGACCCTGAATAACCAAAACAATCTTGAGAAAGAAAAATGGAGCCAGAGGAATCAGGCTCCCATACTTCAGACTATACTACAAAGCTACAGTAATCAAGAAAGTATGGTACTGGCACAAGAACATAAATATAGATCAATGGATCAGGATAGAAAGCCCAGAGATAAACCCACGCACATATGGTCACCTTATTTTTCATAAAGGAGGTAAGAATATATAATGGAGAAAAGACAGCCTCTTCAATAAGTGATGCTGGGAAAACTGGACAGCTACATGTAAAAGAATGAAATTAGAAAACTCCTTAACACCATACATAAAAATAAACTCAAAATGGATTAAAGATGTAAATGTAAGGCCAGACACTATAAAACTCTTAGAGGAAAACATAGGCAGAACAAACTATGACATAAATCACAGCAAGATCCTTTTTGACCCACCTCCTAGAGAGATGGAAATAAAAACAAAAATAAAGAAATGGGACCTATTGAAACTTAAAAAGCTTTTGCACAGCAAAGGAAACCATAAACAAGAAGAAAAGACAACCCTCAGAATGGGAGAAAATATTTGCAGATGAGGCAACTGACAAAGTATTAATCTCCAAAATTACAAGTAGCTCATGTAGCTCAATATCAAAAAACAAACAGCCCAATCCAAAAATGGGCCGAAGACCTACATAGGTATTTCTCCAAAGAAGGTATACATATTGTGAAGAAACACATGAAGGGATGCTCAACATCACTAATCATTAAAGAAATGCACATCAAAACTACAATGACGTATCACCTCACACCAGTCAGAATGGCCATCATCAAAAACTCTATAAACAATAAATGCTGGAGAGGGTGTGGAGAAAAGGGAACCCTCTTGCACTGTTGGTGGGAATGTAAATTGATACAGCCACTGTGGAGAACAGTATAGAGGTTCCTTAAAAATCTACAAATAGAACTAGCATATGACCCAGCAATCCCACTACTAGGCATGCACCCTGAGAAAACCATATTTCAAAAAGAGTCATGTACCACAATGTTCATTGCAGCTTTATTTACAATAGCCAGGTCATGGAAGCAACCTCAGTGTCCATCGACAGATGAATGGATAAAGAAGATGTGGCACATATATACAATGGAATATTACTCAGCCATAAAAAGAAACGAAATTGAGTTATTTGTAGTGAGGTGGATGGACCTAGAGTCTGTCATACAGAGTGAAATAAGTCAGAAAGGGAAAAACAAATACCGCATGCTAACACATATATATGGAATCCAAAAACAAAAAAAAAGGTTCTGAAGAACCTAGGGGAAGGACAGGAATAAAGATGCAGACCTACTAGAGAATGGACTTGAGGACACGGGGAGTGGGAAGGGTAAGCTGGGACGAAGAGAGTGGCATGGACATCTATACACTACCAAATGTAAAATAGATTGCTAGTGGAAGCAGCTGTATAGCACAGGGAGATCAGCTCCGTGTTTTGTGACCACCTAGATGGGTGGGATAGGGAAGGTGGGAGGGAGACACAAGAGGGAGGTGATATGGGCATATATGTATATGTATAGCTGATTCACTTTGTTATAAAACAGAAATTAACACACCATTGTAAAGCAATTATCCTCCAATAAAGATGTTAAAAAAAGAAATGAAATGCTGAGGGACAGTTAATAAAACAAAAAGACAGTGGTAGCCCTCTGAAAAAAAAAAGTATCATGTGCATACTGTTTAATGCAGCAAGTTCCTTTGTAGGGATTTCTCTTAAGGAACAATCCTCCCCCCCTCAATCTCTAAACATATAAATGTACATAGTAGGATATTTATTATATAGTTTAGATAGATAGATTTATATATATTAAGTAATCATAAGAAATATAAGTGTTCAGTAACAGCAGTTTCATCAATAAATTACCTTAAATTCATACAATGACCTATTATATAGTCATACCAACTGGATTTGATAAAAATATGTCCATGGATATAAATGAACAAGCAGATTATAAAACAGAATGCCTAACAGCATGATCTTATTTTTATATGAAAATAGAAATTTCTCTCTCTCTCTGTTTGTAAATGCATATGTATGTATTCTGGGCTGAACTGTATCACCTCAAAATTCATATACTTGAGCTCTAACCCCCAGAACCCCAGAATGTGACTGTACTGGGGGGTCTTTAAAGAGGTGATTAAGTTAAATGAGGCCATTGGATTAATCCAATCTGATTGACCTCTTGTAATAAGAGGAAATTTGGATGCACAAAGCAACCCCAGGGATGTGAGGACACAGTGAGAAGACAGCCATCTACAAGGCCAGAAAATCTCAGAAGAAACCAAACCTGCCCACATCTTGGTGTTGGACTTCTAGTCTCCAGATTGAGAAAATAAACTTCTGTTGTTTCAGCCCCACAATTGTGATGACTATGGTCGCCCTAAGAAACTAATACTATATGAATATGTGTGTGTATAAAATTTAAATTATATGTATAACTTAAATTATAAGCAAATCACTAAATATATATTTTATATATGTTTATATAGAGACACATATAATGTTTTCCTATATATATTTGAAAGACTAGAATAATATATTGTACAATGTCAACTGTGGTTATTTCTAGACAGTAATTTTATTTTTTAATGTATTTTTTCTAGATATTTATAATTAGCATGTGTTTTTATAACAACAAAAATAAAGTCATTTTAACTTGCAAAAAAAAGAAAAACTCAGTATTCAACTGATTCTTTTTTTAAAGAAAATAATTTCTAGTCCATGCCTCATGCATGCAAAAGGCACAATAAAAATGTATTGATTAAAACAATTAAAGGTCGGATTGTGACTTGACAGGTTTTTGTTAAATGACTATCAAAAACACAGCAGGCCTTCATGAGACACGCATCCCCAGATTCTAGTCCTACGTATTCAGGCCCCATTTCCATAGTGATCGCCCCTTAGCCTCTCCAGAAAGCAGATGTGTAGGACCAATATATCAGTCATAAGTATGTTTATTCCTATTTTCCTTTAGAGCAGTTTCAGTTCTTCACTAGTTATAGATTCTATTTTTAGGCTTGATTGTCATCCGTTTAATTTTTTTTTCTGACCTCTGATTTGTCTTTTTTTCGGGGCTTGCATTTCAGTGGGGCCCTGTGTGGGCTTGTGAAATGGTCCCGACCAGCAGGTCCCTCTTGGGGTGGTCCATCATCTCCCCGTTTACAGCTCTGAAGCTAACAGGGCATATTGACAAGTGGGAATGGATGGAGCCCCAGCATCTGACACAGATAAAGCTATCAAAAACACCCTGCAGGGGTAGGCCCCATGTCCAAATAGGTCTTGTTACTTCTGTAGAGACACTTTACAGTCCCTCTCTCTGAACACACATTTAATCATTGTACAGATGCGAGCCGTTTTCCCTTTGCCCCTAAACTCTGGATCCTGAGATCACAAATCTGTACCTCCTGCAGGCATATATCTTTTATTAATGGAAACATCAAAATTCTGGTGCAGCTTTGGCAACTCAGTTTGCAGAGAATTATTAAGCTCTTTTGAGTGCTCCAGAAAAGTAGGATGCATATCTAGTATGAAAAAATGTCCTGCAGAGGATGGAAATCGAATCAAATATATTTTAGATGAGGAACAAATAGCCTTTGCATTTTATGTAATTAGCAGAAATACTTCATAGAAGCAAATTATGTCTATGTGTGCTAGACAGAGACATTATCAATTCGTAGCTCCTGGGTTTTCACTACCTTCTATCTAAAAAAAAAAAAAAAAAAAAAACCAAATGACTTTTATTGAGAAACTGGGAGACAGGATATGGAACATTTAATTTGAAGTAAGAAGGGTTTTCTAAATGGGAACCATATTAATAAAAAGAATTCCTTTAGATATATCCTAGGAAAGATGTGGTTAGGAAATTTAAATTTAATCTAGTTAAGATCATACTTGGAGAAACAGGACTTTTCTGAACACCCGTGCCTGCAAACACAGCTTTGTTAACTGCGAAGTTGTGTAATTCTCTTTTATTATGAAGATGGGAGATAGAAGGCTGCTCAAGGCCATGAGTCATGGAAACACCCTCTGGTCTACTGGAATCTCTTTCAGATCTCAGAGGTGTTTGCCATATAGCTTGTGTCTTATAAAATAATATTTTGGTCAAATATATAAATATTGAATAGATATGAAATGTTCAAAATCTGTTGTTAATGGTGCAGAAATTAGCCAAGGGGAACAATTAAAAAAATTGTTTAAAGATTCCCTCTTGCGAGAGCACTGGAAACACAACTAACTGCTGAACAATCATTGACAAGAAGACACTGGAACTCACCAAAAAAGATACCCCACATCCAAAGACAAAAGAGAAGCCACAATGAGACGGTATGAGGGGTGCAATCACAATAAAATCAAATCCCATAACTGCTGGGTGGGTGACTCACAAACTGGAGAACACTTATACCACTGGAGTGAAGGTTCTGAGCCCCACGTCAGGCTTCCCAACCTGGGGGTCTGGCAAAGGGAGGAGGAATTCCTAGGGAATCAGACTTTAAAGCCTAGTGGGATTTGATTGCAGGACTTCAGCAGGACTGGGGAAACAGAGACTCCACTCTTGGAGGGCACACACAAAGAAGTGTGTGTATCAGAACCCAGGGGAAGGTACAGTGACCCCATAGGAGACTGAACCAGACCTACCTGCTAGTGTTGGAGGGTCTACTGCAGAGGCGGGTGGTGGCTGTGGCTCACCATGAGGACAAGGACACTGGCAGCAGAAATTCTGGGAAGTATTCCTTGGCATGGGCTCTCCCAGAGTCTGCCATTAGCCCCACCAAAGGGCCGGTAGGCTCCAGTGTTGGGTCGCCTCAGGCCAAACAACCAACAGGGAGGGAACCCAGCCCCACCCATCAGCAGACAAGTGGATTAAAGTTTTACTGAGCTCTGCTCAACAGAGTAACACCCAGCTCTACCCACCACCAGTCCCTCCCATCAGGAAACTTGCACAAGCCTCTTAGATAGCCTCATCCACCAGAGGGCAGCCTGTGGAACAAAAACCACATTTACAAAAAGATAAAAAAGATGAAAAGGCAGAGGGCTATGTACCAGATGAAGGAACAAGATAAAACCCCAGAAAAACAACTAAATAAAGTGGAGACAGGCAGCCTTCCAGAAAAAAGAATTCATAATAATTAATGATAATGAAGATGATCCAGGACCTCGGAAAAAGAATAGAAGCAAAGATCGAGAAGATGCAAGAAATGTTTAACAAAGACATTTTGTAAAACATAGAAGAATTAAAGAAAAAACAACTAGAAGAATTAAAGAACAAACAAACACAGATTAATAATACAATAACTGAAATGAAAAATACACTAGAAGGAATCAATAGCAGAATAACTGAGGCAGAAGAACGGATAAGTGACCTGGAAGACAGAATGGTGGAATTCACTGCTGTGGAACAGAATAAAGAAAAAGAATGAAAAGAAATGAAGACACCCTAAGAGACCTCTGGGACAACATTAAACACAACAACATTCACACTATAGAGGTCCCAGAAGGAGAAGAGAGAGAGAAAGGACCCGAGAAAATATTTGAAGAGATTATAGTTGAAAACTTCCCTTACATGGGAAAGGAAATAGCCACCCAAGTCCAGGAAGCGCAGAGAGTCCCAAGCAGGATAAACCCAAGAAGAAACATGCCGAGACACATAGTCATCAGATTGACAAAAATTTTAAAAAAAGAAAAATTATTGAAAGCAACAAGGGAAAAAAGACAAATAATGTACAAGGCAATCCCCATAAGGTTAACAGCTGATTTCTCAGGAGAAACTCAACAAGCCACAAGGGAATGGCATAATATACTTAGTGATGAAAGAGAAGAACCTATAACCAAGGTTACTCTACCCGGCAAGGGTCTCATTCAGATTCAATGGAGAAATCAAAAGCTTTACAGACAAGCAAAAGCTAAGAGAATTCAGCACCACCAAACCAGCTCTACAACAAATGCTAAAGGAACTTCTCTAAGTGGGAAACAGAAGAGAAGGAAAGGACCTACAAAAACAAACCCATAACAATAAAGAAAATGGTAATAGAATCATACATATTGATAATTACCTTAAATGTGAATGGATTAAATGCTCCAACCAAAAGACACAGGCTCACTGAATGGATACAAAAACAAGACCCATATATATGCTGTCTACAAGAGACCCACATCAGACCTAAGGATACACACAGACTGAAAGTGAGGGAATGGAAAAAGATATTCCATGCAAATGGAAATCAAAAGAAAGCAGGAGTAGCTATACTCATATCAGATAAAATAGACTTTAAAATAAAGGATGTTACAAGAGACAAGGAAGACACTACATAATGATCAAGGGATCAATCCAAGAAGAAGATATAACAATTAAAAATATATATGCACCCAACATAGAAGCACCTCAATACATAAGGCAACTGCTAACAGCTATAAAAGAGGAAATCGACCATAACACAATAATAATGGGGGACTTTAACACCTCACTTACACCAATGGACAGATCATCCAAACAAAAAATTAATAAGGAAACACAAGTTTTAAATGACACAATAAACCAGATAGATTTAATTGATATTTATAGGACATTCCATCCAAAAACAGCAGATTACACTTTCTTCTCAAGTGTGCACCTGGAACGTTCTCCAAGATATATCACATCATGGGTCATAAATCAAACCTCTGTAAATTTAAGAAAATTGAAATCATATCAAGCATCTTTTCTGATCACAACGCTATGAGATTAGAAATCAATTACAGGGAAAAGAACGTAAAAAACACAAACACACGGAGGCTAAACAATATGTTACTAAATAACCAAGAGATCACTGAAGAAATCAAAGAGGAAATCAAAAAATACCTAGAGACAAATGACAACAAAAACACGAGGATCCAAAACCTATGGGATGCAGCAAAAGGAGTTCTAAGAGGGAAGTTTGTAGCAATAAAAGCCTACCTCAAGAAACAAGAAAAATCTCTAATAAACAATCTAACCTTACACCTAAGGAACTAGACAAAGAAGAACAAACAAAACCAAAAGTTAGTAGAAGGAAAGAAATCATAAAGATCAGAGCAGAAATAAATGAAATAGAAACAAAGAAAACAATAGCAAAGTTCAATAAAACTAAAAGCTGGTTCTTTGAGAAGTAAACAAAATTCATAAACCATTAGCCAGACTCATCAAAAAAAAGAAGGAGAGGACTCAAATCATAAAATTAGAAAGGAAAAGGAGAAGTTACAACAGACACCGCAGAAATACAAAGCATCCTAAGAGACTACTACAAGCAACTCTATGCCAGTAAAATGGACAACCTGGAAGAAATGGACAAATTCTTAGAAAGTTAAAACCTTCCAAAACTGAACCAGGAAGAAATAGAAAATATGAACAGACCAATCACAGGTAATGAAATTGAAACTGTGATTAAAAATCGGGAACATATGTATATATATAACTGATTCATTTTGTTGTAAAGCAGAAACTAACACACCATTGTAAAGCAATTATACTCCAATAAAGATGTAAAAAAAAATCTTCCAACAAATAAAAGTCCAGGACCAGATGGCTTCACAGGTGAATTCTATCAAACATTTAGAGAAGAGCTAACACCCATCCTTCTCAAACTCTTCCAAAAACTTGCAGAGGAAGGAACACTCCCAAACCCATTCTATGGGGCCACCATCACCATGACACCAAAACCAGACAAAGATACTACAAAAAAAGAAAATTACAGACCAATATCACTGACGAATAAAGATGAAAAAATCCTCAACAAAATAATGGCAAACAGAATCCAACAACACATTAAAAGGATCATACACCATGATCAAGTGGGATTTATCCCAGTGATGCAAGGATTCTTCAATATATGCAAATCAATCAATGTGATACACCATATTAACGAATTGAAGAATAAAAACCATACGATCATCTCAATAGATGCAGAAAAAGCTTTTGACAAAATTCAAAACCCATTTATCATAAAAACTCTCCAGAGAGTAGGCATAGAGGGAACCTACCTCAACATAATAAAGGCCATATATGACAAACCCACAGCAAACATCATTCTCAATGGTGAAAAACTGAAAGCATCTCCTCTAAGATCAGGAACAAGACAAGGATGTCCACTCTCACCACTATTATTCAACATAGTTTT
This sequence comes from Leucopleurus acutus, assembly GCF_964270905.1. Lineage (NCBI taxonomy): Eukaryota > Metazoa > Chordata > Mammalia > Artiodactyla > Delphinidae > Leucopleurus > Leucopleurus acutus. The sequence continues at coordinate 194,373,023 of NC_139142.1, forward strand.
GGAAGTCCTAGCCACAGCAATCAGAGAAGGAAAAGAAATAAAAGGAATACAAATTGGAAAAGAAGAAGTAAAACTGTTACTGTTTGCAGATGACATGATACTATACACAGAGAATCCTAAAGATGCTACCAGAAAACTACTAGAGCTAATCAATGAGTTTGTTAAAGTTGCAGGATACAAAATTAATGCACAGAAATCTCTTGCATTCCTATACACTAATGATGAAAAATCTGAAAGAGAAATTAAGGAAACACTCCCATTTACCATTGCAATCAAAAGAACAAACAAACACTTTTTACTTTTCTTATATTTGACATTTATTCCCTTGCTATACAAAATTTAATTGTCTATTTTACCACTGTCTCTAATTTCCTTTATAAAAAATTCTTACATTTTATTTTTTAAGGCGGTATTAGTTACACAGAAAAATAAACTGAGCAAAAAGCACAGAGAGTTTCCACAAAACCTCCCCTCTCCATCCCCAGTTTCTTCTGTATTTGACATCTTGCATTAGTGTTGGTACTTCTGTTACAATCCATGAGCCAATATTGATCCTCTGTCATTAACTAAAATCCATAATCTCCCTCCCCCTTGAGTGTGGACTGGATGCAGTGATTCACTTCTAAGGAGTAGAGTGTGGAAGTAATGGTGTGTGACTTCCAAGACTGGTTTAGAAAAGGCATTGTGGCTTCTTGGATCACTTGCCCTGGGGGGAGCCAACTGCCATGTCACAAGGACACCATGTCAAGCAGTTCTATGAAGAGACTCACATGGCGAGGAACCTAGGCCTCTTGCCAACAGCCATTCGAGTGCACCATCTTGGAAGCAGATTCTCCAGCCCTAGTTAAGCCTTCTGATTACTACAGCCCTGGCCAACATTTTGATAGCAACCTTATGAGAAAAGCCAAGCCAGACCATTTACCTAAGCTGCTCCCAAATTCATGAGTCACAGAAATGATAGAAGATAATAAATGTCCATTGTTATGTAAGCTTTTGGTTTCAGGAAGAATTTTTCACTGTCATAGATAACTAATACCCAAGGAGAGGTGATTTGTCAGAAAAGTCCCCTCCAACTCTTCAAACATCATAAAAAAGGGGGAAGATGGGAAGAAAACAAAGAAGTAAGGTCTGCAATTTATGGAAGCATGGGAAGAGATAGAGCAACAGACACAGGAGCTCTGGGCTCAGGTTTAAATCATGTCACAAGATCTTGAGAAAAAGTAACATTGATATTCTAGGCAAAATACTGTTATTTTAATGTTGTAATAATTTAAAGTTTAAAGAATCTTTTTTTTTTTTTTTTTTGGCCAAACTCTGTTGGTGTTTAGGTTTATCTAGTGAATACATCCATCTACTCAACTTCCAAGCTAGAAACCTGGGAGTTAGGTAGACTCTGTCCTATAACTTTCTCTTTTGCCAGCTGGACATGAGGTGCTGTTGATTTCACAACTGAATTATTTCCAAATCTGTCCCCTCTCTTCTTACCTCTGCCAGCTGCTTTAGTTCCAGCACTTACTGCTTACAGCTCAGAAATCTGCAACAGCCTCACAACCACCTTTATGTGTTCTTTACAGTGATATCAGAGAGCCTTTCTAGAACACAAATCTAACCTTGTCATCCGTCTCTCAGGGTGAAGTTCGAACTCAGTAACTCCACATGGAGGCTTCATGATTTGGCTTCAAACTGTCTTTGGATTTCATTTCCTGATCTTCTCATATTCTCTCTTGTGTCACCAGACCTAAAAAGCCAGCAGTTCTCTTAATACAATTAAGAGATTGCTTTCATACCTCTTTCCTATCAGTGCAAACGCTACCTCTGTTACTTACACGTGCCCTTGTCTTCTCGAAGTCTCCACAGCCTCATCTAGAAAATAAGGGCAATCAGAGGATATTGATCTATGATCAACAGAGTTGTTTGGATGATTAATGATATAATGCATACATAGTAAATGCTTTATAAATGCCTGTTATCTGCATAAGGTCTTCCCTCTGCCTCCCCCTCTCCCCTTCATTGTATGACCAACTCCTACTCTTTTTAGGATGTTAATACCTTGGGAAGCCTTCATGCAACCTCTAGGCTGATTTTGATGCTTCCTTTTTGTGTTTCTATAACCCACTGCCACAGTACCGACGATCTAACTAATTTTCTTCGTTATTGCTTTTCTTTTTTTTTTTTGGTCAAGCTCGATCTCTTTAAGTTTAGTCCTTACTGTATATTCACTGCTTAGCATCTGGCCAGAGTGTATTTAAAGAAAAGGTTTACTAAATAAATGAATGCACTCAGGATGACCAAATAAAACTGGAAACTGTCTACACCTGTAGCTTAATTTAATTGTACTTTTATACTTTTGTGTTCTTAAAGTAGACGAAAATCAGTGAATACTCACCAAATTATCCGTAACTTGGTTTTGAAAACATATCTAACTTCGGTTACAAGACTTTGTAGTAACTATGCTTAATCCATCCTGTAGGAGATATTTGACTTAACAAATCCATTAAACAAAGAAACAGACAAACTGGATACCAGGAGTCCAAACTTGAAGGAAACTAACTAATAGCCAAACAAGTGTAAAGGTTTTTCTGTTATATATACACCATAATATTAGACAATGTAGTACGTTAATGTATCTATAATAGGAATGACATTATCAGTGTTTTATAATGTGTATCAAAACTATTAGATAAAAACTTAAAGTTTGATTTTTATATAGTATGGTTTCACTCATTATGTTTTTTGATGAAACATTTTTTGACTTGTTATATTTAAAATTGGCAAAATCAAATAATCTACAAGCAATCTATTAAGTATAAATCCCTCTTACGTATGTTTATATGCAATTCAAATCCACTTGCTCCAAAAATACTTGTAGGTGTAGTGTACAAACATATGGCAGTGGATGTGGTGATGTGCCACCCAGGTCCCCCTCAGAACTAAAACACTAATTCCCTTTGCTGTCAGGCCTCTCTAGAAACCGCCCTTGACAGAGGAAAGCCACCTTTCCCAAGGTCATGCCCCACCCCCACGGGGCAATCTGCATTCAGTGACTGGTGCAGTCAGGGGTCAAACATCTCAGCAAACTCCTTTCAAGTCGGGTCCATTTTGAAGGACCACACAGCCTCAGAGCAACCAGAGGGCTCTGTTGAGGACTTTGTTGTGTCTGTAACACACTCAGACTGTTGTGGCATCCTTCTCTCTTCCAAATCCTTCCTAATAAACTTTCTGCGTGCTAATCCCTGTCTGGGTGTTATCTTCATGGGCAGCCTTTTCTAGAGCATGTGTTAAATCCTCAATCATTAGCTTGATTGAATCTCCGTAACAACATATTTGACTTTTTATACCACACATGTACTTCTTAGAGCACACATTCCAGTCACTCATTCACTAATTCATCTAATGTATCAGTTCACTAATTCATCTCTTTTTTTGGTGATACTACCTTTTGTGACATTTTTTAAAGTATTTAGAAAACAATGTAATAGTCACACTACTTGGCTAAAATCAGAATTGCCCTATTTCATTCATTCTGAGATGAATTCTTTGCTTTCCCCACATTGTACCATCTCTGCAGTGAGGATGTTTCATATAGTTGATAGCACCTCACCACCTCTGTTGGCCAGACAAATTCATATGGTAGTTGTCATGGCCTGTGAAAGTACAAACCTGCTTGCTATTCTTGGTGACAGACTGGACAATCGAAACCTTCTAATAACTCGGTTGCTAATACCATTTAGAGACTATTGGAAATAATGTGAATCCTCACGGTTGACCTTTGTTGATATTTTTTGGTAAGATTTAGAAAGCTCCTGTATCAAAACTTGCAGGATGGTTTCTAACTTCTAAGGTAATCATTGATGTAAACAGAGGATAGTAATGAGTAATAAAACAATTATGTAACAGATTGTTGAGGGAATGAGATATTGACAAGGTCTTGGAGTATCTCTCATTAGAGAGTTATGAATTTTAAGGGCAATGTTACCTTTCTAATGAGGATATAGTACCCATTTGATTAACCAAGTAATTAAGCCCAGCAATACCAAAAGTGGAACAAACTGGCACTATTTGTCTCCTGATGTGATGCAGTTAGACACATACAACATCATCTATGCAGCATTTTACCAAAAATGTTTACCCAGATTATAATCATGAGGAAACCTTTAGGCAAATCTGCAATGTGAGACATTCTATAAGAAGGCAGGCTTGGTCTTTTCACCAAAGTGAATGACACACACACGCATAGAACGTGGGAAACTATCCCAGATTAGAAGAGACTCACAAATATAATTACCAACTTGATTGGACCTTGGATCAGGGGAACAGAAAGCTACAAAAGACCATTTGGGGACAGTCAGGGAAGCTTAAGTATGGATTGCATGTATTACTGATTTAACGTAAATTTTCTTAGATTGGATAATGGTATTGTGGTTATGTTGGACAATGTTCTTATCTAAAATACTAAGGGGTGACATGTCCTGATGTATGACTCCAATTCAAATGGTCCATCAAAATCTAGCTGGAGAAAGACAAAGCAACTGTGCAATATGCAGTATATCAGTATTTTCAGGGATTCATTGTATAATTCTTTTTAACTTTCTTGTAGGCTTTATCATTTTCAACTTAAAAAGTTGGAGAGAGATAAAACCATATATGTAGAACATACACACAGATACTTGCACGCAAACTTGAAGAATGATGTCAGCAGCTTGGAAGAAAATCCTGAAGACAATCACAGAGCAATCCCAAGAAATACTGTCTCATCACGGCTCTTCATGGGATGGAATTTGAGATTGTGTGTAAAATCATACACGGACGACACCTAATCAAACAAGGAGGTAAAAAATTTCTAGGAATACTTTCACGAATTTTTTGTTCATATTTTCATTTTTATGTGTGCTCAAGAGTGCTACATGATAAACACAATGTCTAAATAATCCTAAAAGAATTTTTAATAAAATACAATGTAAGTAAAGTCAAATAAAATACTGTATAAGGGAATAAGAGGATTTTCAATAGTTTAATTGGCAGAGTTCTTCTTTCTTAGTGATCCATAAAATAATGGTGTACTTTGTAGTTAGTTGATGGCATCTTAGACTGGATAAAGTATAGTCAAATAACTGCAGTATACACTTCTTCTCAAATGATTTTGGTGTATGAAACAGTGACCCCCATGAATGTCATAATAACAAAATATTTTGCAGAATGAATTCTTGGCATTAGTCCAAATATCAACATCAACAGCTTTGATTGCCAAATTGTGCTTAAATTATATACCAAGGATTATCTATATGCAATGTAAAGTGTGGTATTTCCTATTTTGAATGAAGAGAAACACTTAGCAGAAGCAAAACACAAAAAAGCAACCTAGTAACAACAGAGCCTGCCATTTCTTACATTTAACAATTTTTTTTTTTTTTTTTGGTGAACATTTTAAAACATGCACATTTGTAGACAGAATAGAACAATTAGGGAACTTCCCTGGTGGCGCAGTGGTTAAGAATCCACCTGCCAATGCAGAGGACACAGGTTCAGGCCCTGGTCCAGGAAGATCCCACATGCCACGGAGCAACTAAGCCCGTGCACAACAACTACTGAGCCTGGGCTCTAGAGCCCGTGAGCCACAACTACTGAGCTCGCGTGCCGCAACTACTGAAGGCTGTGTGCTAGAGCCCGGGCTCTGCAACAAAAGAAGCCACCGCGATGAGAAGCCCGCACACCACAACGAAGAGTAGCCCCCGCTCACCGCAACTAGAGAAAGCCTGCACGCAGCAACAAAGACCCAATGTGGCCAAAAATAAATTAACTAATTAATTAATTAAAAAAAAAGAATGGAACAATTAAACTGCAAGTACATCATGCAGCTTTGACAATCACTAACTGTATATCATCTCTTTTGAAATTATTCGAGAAAGTGACTTACTTAAAGAAAATGGTAGGGTCCAGTCCACCAACAGATGAATGGATAAGGAGGATGTGGTACACATATACAATGGAATATTACTCAACCATAAAAAGGAATGAAATAATGGCATTTGTAGCAACATGGGTAGACCTAGAGATTATCATACTAAGAGAAGTAAGTCAGGTAGAGAAAGAATACGTCAAATATATCATATCAAATATCATATGATATCACATGTGGAATCTAAAAAATGATACAAATGAACTTACAGAACAGAAACACACTCACAGACATAAAAAACAAATTTATGGTTACCAAAGGGGAAAGAGGGTGGGGAGGTGGGGGGGAGGAATATATTAGGAGTTTGGGATTGGTAGGTATAAACTACTACACATAAAATGGATAAACAACAAGGTCCTACTGTATAGCACAGGGAACTATATTCAATATCTTGTAATAAAGTATAATGCAAAAGAATCCTAAAAAGATTCTTAAAAGGTATATATATATCCTAAAGGACATATATATAAAACTGAATCACTTTGCTGTACACCAGTGTACAGCAGTGTACAACAGTGTACACCAGTTGTTTACAATACAACGTTGTAAATCAACTATACTTAATTTTAAAAAATTAAAATTAAATACGAAGAGAAAATGGTAGGGTCAAAAGTTTTCCTGGAATTTCTTCTGGATCTTTGAGTTTTAAATTTGTTTCCTTAGTAAACCTTGGATGAATATGCATTTGAAATATAGGTATAAATATGTCGATATACATATGTGCCTGTATAGATACATAGATATAAAACATACATACCTATGCATATATATGTATGTGTTTGTATTCTGTAGGTCCTATTTCATTGTGAGGAGCTAAAGAGTGGGGATGATTTGTTCTAGGGAATTAAGGCCTCGAAACCAAATTTAAGATTACAACCATTCTAAGCTTTTATCTTTGAATTTCCTAAAATCAAAGGCAATGAAGATAATTCAGAGAAAATCTTACAGTAAATAAGAAAATGATTAAAATAAACATATATGAAACATGAAGCTTCTGTCAGGATATAGCTTGGAAATCTGAAATAAACATTGGTTATTATTCTGTGCTTAAAAACGTAAAACTCCTGGTGATTAAATTCATCATACAGTTGAGTACATTTTCCTCTGAACTGATTTAACAGGTTTCACGTGTCACCTCTACTCCTAATACTCAGGGTATTTTCTTCCGATTCCAATTACAAAGATTCTGTAAATTGAATTCTGGTTATCTGGATCTTTATTCTTTCTATGTATATGCATGTATATATTCTTTATATGTGTATATATATATATACACGCATGCATATATATTCACCTCTGCCTTGCAGACCATGCTCTATCTGGTTAATATGCATTCTTCTGTCTCTAAGGATTTATCGATTTGGATGTAGCTGGACCTCTCCAATATAAGTCAGTTTGAAAATGCTATTTTTATCCAGATTAAAGAATTTGGAATTCAGCAAGTCAATAGCATATAGAGCATGTCAGGCTGATTCCCTCCCTGAGTGGTCTTTTCACATATCCTGGGGTGTGGGATAAACTATGTATAGATTATTCAGGTCTGACTGCATTCTATTTTAATTCCGTTTTACGTTAATAGCTATGCAGAATGTCTAAGAGCGGCAAATCAATTGAAGTACAAGAGATGTATTGAATCATCGATTTTGCACACAGCAGTCATAGTGCTTTGCAAGATATAAAATATTGATTAAAACAAACTAAAGCAATTTTTCCACTATCTTCATTTAAAGATATCTAACATTTTGATTTCACTAGTTAGTTTTTGTGTACTAGGTTGGTACGCAAAAATAATGAGAAATATTTGAGACCCTTTCGATGCCCATCAGTAAGAACCTATGAGACATTTATTAATGTTTCAAAAAATGACTTTTCCTAAATGGTCATCTTTTTATTGATGAGTTGTGCAGAAATAATTTCCCAATTGATGCTTACTTGGCTCTGAGTTTTGGCAGAGTGAGGTTCTGTCCAGATTATATTAAAAACAGTCTCAAAAACTGTCACATAGAATCATTTATAAAGGACAATTTTCTTGACAGTTTCACAACGTAATGAAAGAGACCGATCATTAACCAGCTTTACATATTAATGGAGATGCACGTCTCTAAAATGCACGGTTTTCGAATTAAATTGAAATCTTGAAACTAAGCAGACACTCTCAAAATAATTCCAAGTGTTTTACAGGAGTTGAACAAAGGTTAAGGCCCCCGAATTATTTCAGAAATGATAGTTTCCTCTTGGTCCAATTAGGAAACCTGAATGTGGTTATGCTATTGTGGTTCTCAGGACCCTAATTGTACATAAAATCTCTTTCCAAATCATAACACATGTGCTATTTCTAAGTCTCTCTCCATCCTACTAAACAAAAGACAAATTATTAAAATGTGGTGAGATTTCATGCAGAATTGGCAGTCAGCTTAGAGGGCAATAATTTAACACTTGCACCGTGAAGTTAAAATTTACCTCCACTCAGTGTAATTCCACTGACCTGGAGCAGGCAGTTGTATTTTTATTTTACTTTACTTTTATGGGAGCAGAGAGATTTAATTACTTCAGTTTAAACAGAATGGCCCACCACTGACTGTTGACAGGGCCTCTGGTGCGCGAATTATGGCAGATAACGTTACTGTTCCCGTGAGCTTCTTGAGAGGAACCCCATCTCTGCTCTTTGCTGAGCTGCACAGAGGGCCCCCAAAGTGCCAAACACTCACCTTCTTGCTAAAAAGAAAGATGCTTTGAAGATCAGACTGCTGCTCAAATCTGCTGCCTCTGTAATTTGCTTTTCTCTTTGGTAAATTCTTGCTTTGGATGGAAGACAAGGTTTTGCCCCTTTTCTTTGTTTGTACAGAGTAATAATAACAGTAAAGTGTAATTTCCTCTTCAACGAGGAGTATGGACGGCTAAATATACATTTTTGTTGTTGTTGTTATAAGAAATAAATCAGAGCTTAGCTTTATTTAGGGTAGGAATGGTCAAACTCCCTCCCCCCCAAGCAAACAATCAAACAGATTTATAGCAGTGTATGTTAAATATTCCTATTCCCCCAGCGGCTGTTTCTGGAGCCGTGAACACTGTCTTGATTCCCAGTTAAATAATAAGTCCAGATTTTACTGCTGTTGAATTGAGGTACTATTCAGATTACTGTGTCTGAGCAGAAAAATATGGAAAGAATTAAACTGTAAACGTTTGCTATACAACCACATGTTTTAAAAAATACCTTAAAATGTATAGAATGCATATCATTAAGTATTTACATTTTAAGAAATTTTTTTTTAGTTTTTATTAATTTAATTATTTTTGGCTGCGTTGGGTCTAAGTTGCTGCACGCGGGCCTTCTCTAGCTGCTCTTTGTTGTGGTGCATGGACTTCTCATTGCGGTGGCTTCTCTTCTTGTGGAGCACAGGCTCTAGGCATGGGGGCTTCAGTAGTTGTGTCACATGGGCTCAGTAGTTGTGTCTCGCGGGCTCTAGAGCGCAGGCTTCAGTAGTTGTGGTGCGCGGGCTTAGTTGCTCCATGGCATGTGGGATCTTTCCGGACCAGGGCTCGAACCCATGTCCCTTGCATTTGCAGGCGGATTTTTAACCACTGCGCCACCAGGGAAGTCCGAGTATTTACATTTTAAATGCATTATACTGTTAGAGCAAAATACGGATGACGGACATTGTTTCCCTCTATCAGAGGCAATGCCATCTCATTGCAAAGTACCCCTAGGGCCAGCTGCACGGTTTGTGACCTTTGCAGTCACAGGGGGCCCTACTTGTAGAGGCCCTCACATTTGGTTTAATGCTCTGCTCTCCCTGTCTGGAAATTCTTAACCATTTTTGAACAGGGAGTACTTCATTTTCTTTGCACTGAGACCTGCAAATTCTGGACTGGTCCTGGGTCTCCCTAACCGTACACTGTTGCTGTAGTTCACTGGCTTACTTTTTCCTTCTTCCTCCAAGTGTGTTACATGGTTCTTGTCTGGGTTATGGGGTTTAGCTTGTTTTTACCTTTCTGCATTGCTTCTTCTGTTCCATTTTCACGGTGTTTAGATTATAGCAGACACGAACTTCCTGTGTCTCAGCGCCAGCCATGAATCAGGCTGGGAGCTGGGACCACAGGGCTGTCAGGGGAGCTGCCTGGTTCCAGCTTTAAAATAACAAGTGCTTGACAGCTTAGTTTACATAACTGCAAAATTGTGGCTCTATTCTACGATGCAGTTACATGTGACATAATAACTAGGGACTTAATTTATTTAGGCTTTTTTCCTTGCAATATAATTTCCAATAAATAAATCTCCCAGGGGCAGGAAGATATGACATTTCACAATGCTCACATTTTCCTCCCTCAGTTTGGACCTGTGCTCCTTTCTTGGTAGTGAACAAAATGAACACCACACCTCATAATTTTGCTTTTACCCTACTTGCAACAGCTAATGCACAGGTCTTGTGAGGATGTATGGAGTGCTCACGGACTGTGCTAGAACAAGTTACATTTCATTTTTAATGGTTTTTTTTTTGCTTTTTTTCCAAAGTATTTTTCTAAGTATCCAAAGCAGCATGGCCGATGATCTGCCAGAGTGTAATAGAAAGCAGAATTTGTCTTTAAGCCACTAGAACAACGTGCAGAAAATTCGATGTCATTTGTACATGTATGTTTTTCAATTACTTTTAAAATTAAAGTTGAAATGTGTAAATGAAAAGAGAGGAAGGTGAAAGTAAATAGTGAAAAACATCCCTTTCCCTCCGGAGGAAAGAACAGTCATTGTCTTGTTTTTATTTAATATGTATATAAGGACAGAGACGTCTCGGGCCAAGCACAATGAATGAGATTGTGCCAAAGAGGAGCTCAATCCCAGCCTTGAAGAGCTGTCTGCCCAGGGCTAGGTCAAGAGTGCATTCAAGGGAAGGAAGTGAGATGAGGAATCTAGAATTCCATTGTGTGGTGAGTGCCAAGCCACCTGCGGGCTTTGAACAATAGCTTTGGATGGGAAATGTTGGAGAAATTCTTCTGAAACGTAGAAAAGTGTATGGTAAGACATGAAGGTTAACAATTGTTATGAGTGTGAGTGCCTGTGAACGAGTGGACAAGGATGAAATTGCCATTAGTGTTTGACAAGTGCTGATTATTTAGGTAGGAAGTGCTCAGGCCACGGAGAGAAGGATGTTGTGGATAACCATTACGATCTTGAGCAGAAACCTAACCAGAGGACCGGTCCCAGTCTGAGTGGCCAATCAGAGAGGACATCGATGAATATATTGAGTCAGAATTTCTCTATCAAGGGGAATGCTGAAGGAGTCCGTCTTCTTCTCAGATGATAACCTTGAAGATTCGATGTGAAATGAACTGTGCTAGACTGAATAAAGTTGTGCTTTCTTGTCTCCACATTTATAACTGTTTAAGTGATATAGTAGATGAAAATATTGGTGGTGGGAAGAGAAATAAAGGCATGTAAGGATGGTTTAAGTTTCGTGTAGCTCCTTCCATGTGTATTTTATTTTCATTGGAGATGCTCATGATCAGGCAGGACAAGATGCCTCATGATGCAGAACAATGTAGGAAGCGAATGGCAGAAAACAGTAAGGGAATAATTTTTGGATGTGTAATTGTCCTTGAAAAACTTTTAAAAGTACTCTAGGAAGAGTAATGAAATCAGCTCTTCAATACAAATGTTGGATACTTGGCAACTCTCTATAGATTCTTATAGAGTCATTCATGTTGACAGTCTCTTCTCTACTGTTTCCAGTCCATGAAATACAACTGATTCTATTCTAGTTATTCTCCTGAGCAAAAAGTAACAGACACCCTCTGCTCACCACTTCACTAGCTCTGCATCTTTTTAAGGTTCTAATTCTTCTCTATTTGATTATCTCTTTTCCATAATGCATAGTATTAGTATATGTAGTTTATTGGTACACAAAAAACAGTAAAAAATGATACAGATAGAACAGCTGTCTTCCACAGTGCATAGTACCAGTATATGTAGTTCTTGGGTACATAGAAAATAGTAAAAAAAAAAATGATATAGATAGACTGGACAGTCCAGAAATAAACTCTCATATGTATGGTCAAATGATTTGCAATGAGGCTGCCAAGACCTACCATTCAATGAAGAAAGAACAGTCTTTTCAGCAAATGGTACTGGGAAAACTGGGTATCTACATACAAAAGAATAAAATTGAATGCTTACCTTACATTATATACAACAATTAGTTCAAAATGGACCAAAGATTCAAACATAAGAAGCAAACACTGTAAAACTCTTAGAAGAAATCATAGGGGACAATATCTATGACATTGGATTTGGCAATAATTTCTTGCATATGACGACAAAAGCATAAACAACAAAAGAAAAACTGGGTAAGTGGAACTTCATCAAAATTACACATTCAGGACATCAAAGGGCACGGCCAACAGGGTGAAAAAACATCCCACAGAATGGGAGAGAATATTTGCAAATCACGTATCTGATATGGTGTTAATATCCAGGATATATAAAGAACCCCTACAGCTCAATAACAGCAAAAAACTGAACAACCCAATTAAAAAATAGCCAAAGAGCTGAATAGACATTTCTCCAAAGAAGATATACAAGTGATCGGCAAGTACATGAAAAGGTACTCAACATCACTAGCCAGAAGGGAAATGCAAATCAAAAACACAATGAGATACCACTTCACATCCATAAGAATGCAATTATAGGTAAAAAATGAGGAATATACAGTGCTGGGGAAGATGTGGAGAAATTGGAACACTTGTGCATTGCTGGTAGGAGTGTTAAGTGATGTAGCCACCGTAGAAAACAGTATGGTACATTGTCAAAAAGTTAAACACGGAATTACTGTGGAATCCAGCAATTCCACTCCTAGGTATATACCCCCAAATATTGAAAGCAGGGATTCAAACATACACTCGCACAGCAATGTTCAATGTTCAGCAGCATTATTCACAAAAGCCAAAAGGTGAAAACGACCTGCATGTCTATCCACAGAAGAATGGATAAACAAATGTAGTCTATGTATACAATGGAGTATTTTTCAGCTTTAAAGAGGAATGGAATTTGGCACATGCTACAACCATGGATAAACCTTGAAGACATGTTAACTGCAATAAGCCAGACACAAAAGGACAAATATTATATGATTCTAGATAATTATATGAAGTATCTAGAATAGGAAAATTTAGAGAGACAAAGTAGAATGGTGGTTGCCAGGGGCTGGAGGGAGGAAGGGATGGAAAGTTATTGTTTAATGAGTTTCAGTTTGGGACAATGAAAAAGTTCTGGAGAAGGGTAATGGTAATGATCACACAACATTGTGAATGTACTTAATGCCACCAAATTGTACACTTAAAAATGGTCGGGGCTTCCCTGGTGGCGCAGTGGTTGAGGGTCCACCTGCCGGTGTGGGGGGCACGGGTTCGTGCCCCTGTTGGGGAGGATCCCACATGCCGCAGAGTGGCTGGGCCCGTGAGCCATGGCCACTGGGGCTGCACGTCCGGAGCCTGTGCTCCGCGATGGGAGAGGCCCTAGCAGTGAGAGGCCCGCGTACCGCAAAAAAAAAAAGGTCAAAATTGTATAAAATGGTAAAAAACATAAAAAAGTATAGATGGGGAATTTTCTTGGAGACATATTCTTTTTTCTAGCTTTGGCAGGTAATGCTTATCTACCCACTTTTTATTGTTGTGAGCAGGAAACAGGAGTTGTGTATTGCCCACGAGACTTGCTACCTGCTGTAACCAGATCGACTTTATTGACTAACTTACCAATCAATAACCTGCTTTAAAAATAAAGTGAACCCAGTTAAATAATTAATTTGTACATTTAGATATAGCCTGCAGATCTTGACAGCAGTTTTAGAACCAATTAAATCTAAATATCTCTTAAAACTTAACAGTATGTTATTATCTCCTTATCAAAACTGGATTGAAACAGTAAGATCCTAGGCAACGCGCTGGGTAGACACGAAGAAAGTCAAGTGAGACGTATGTACGAAGCTATATGATTTTATGTACGTGCATATCCTATCTCCCCAACCAGATTTTGCGTTCCTGAGTGTATAGAAACACTTGGGATCCCTCACAAAGCTTAGCACAAAGCTTTGGATTATTCACTATTCCTCACTCGTTCATCTCCCCATGATTTACCAAATAATGTTCTGCTTGAGGTGTTGGATGAGAGTTAGGGAAACAAAAACGAAAAAACAGAAAACAAAACAAACAACCACCAAAATCTCTTGCTTTACTAGCAGAGACCAACAATTACAGTCCTACTGGTACATTGATGGGGTGAGCAAGGGTGTTAGGGGAAAACCCTGCTCAATCAAGAATATTTGGATAGGGCTTCCCTGGTGGCGCAGTGGTTGGGAATCTGCCTGCCAACGCAGGGGACACGGGTTCGAGCCCTGGTCTGGGAAGATTCCACATGCCGCGGAGCAACTAAGCCCGTGAGCCTGCGCGTATGGAGCCTGTGCTCCGCAACGGGAGCGGCCGTGACGGTGAGAGGCCCACGCACCGCGATGAAGAGTGGCCCCAGCTCGCCGCAACTGGAGAAAGCCCTCGCATAGAAACGAAGACCCAACACAGCCATAAGTAAATAAAAAAAAAAAAAAAAATATATATATATATATATATATATATATTTGGATAAGTGTTTTGGGGGAATGTAATACCCAGAATGTTCCACAGGATCAGCAAGAGTAGCCAGACAAGTGACTTCATGAAATGGAGCCACAGAAGAGTCAAGGTTACCCAGGCCCCCGGGAGAGGCCAGACCCAAGTGCTGGAGGTACACCTGCTGCCCCAGATTTCTGCTGTCTACTCATCTCATGAGTCATCCAAAGTGTACTTTGAATCACAGAGATGAAACATGACTTCTGCACACATATTACGGAGAAAAGGTGTTACAAACTTACTTTCAGAAGTCCTTAGTTAAATTTGCCCTTTACCTTTCCTCCCCCCGACCTAATTATTTCTTTGAAAATGTTTTCTAGGCTCCGCTGTGCCGCCTGGTTACACGTGACAATCAGAGTTGGGGAAGGAAAGGGAAGTAAAGGCAGATGATTATGGATGAACTGACAAGACAGAAGAGTTGTACGTGATTTGTAATTATAATGTTTTTCTTCCCCAGAACTTTAATAACTTAGGCTGTATTTCTTCCTCACTAATTTTGTTAACAATAAATATTTACTAAATTACCAAGGTGTCTTCATCTTCAGAGAGGAAAGACCAGGTCTAACTGTAAATAAATCAGTTTTTGCCTGAACATGAATGAACAGCTTAATTTAACAACACACGAATACATTCACACATTGCTCCACCAAGGCCTTCAATTGTAAATATTAAGTATTATGGCATAAGTTTCTTAGATAAGTCGCTTAAAGCAATTTAAAGTATGAGTGGGCTCTGATGAAAGTTTTAGATAGGCTGTGATGTATTTATACAGGCACAATGGAGGTGGAATTGACATGTCATTAATTTGAAAAAGGTATTCATTTTGAATGTAAATAGAAATGAACTGATTAAAGTGGTATGCCGTATGAACAGAATAAGGACACCAAATATTGACTTTGAGCTCCTGGTATAAAACATAATTTTTTATGCTTTTATTTTATCCATTTATTCAATCTACATTAACTGAATACTATGCTATTGCTGAGGTCACAAATGTGAATGAGATACACCCTGGATTCTGGGAGAGACACTAATACGATGCACATAGTAGAGTATGGGATGAGTGAAGTAAACAGAGTACTTAAGACAGGACAAAGATAAGTTGGTAGGTAACGCAAAGGAGTTTTATCCAAGGATGTGACATTTGAGCCAGCTCATGATGTATCTCTAAGAAAGAAGAGAGGGAAAAACCTTGCAGTCAGGGAGAAAGTGGATCTTAGAGTCGCCCTTAAAAAATTATAGCAGTTTAAAATAAACTGCCTAAATGGTGACGATGCTACTATTCATGATTACGGATAATTTCCTAAATGGCCGACACAGCTCAAAGCATTTTATATGTATTATCTTGTTTTTAGTCCTTACAGTATGTCTGTGAAATAGATTCTTGAATCAGTTTTCTATTGTGTTCCACCCCCAAACTTGCTGGCTTAAAACAATCACCATTTGTTTAGCTCATGACTCTCTGTGGGTTTGCAATTCAAGCTGGAAGCGTTGGGTGATCCTTCGCGTCCCGCAGGCTCCTTCATGAGGCTCTGGTCAGCTGCTGGGTCATTTGGGGGATGGCTGGTCTGGAATGGCCTCAGCTGTGCTGTCTCGGCTCCGTGTGGTGTCTGGTTTTCTGCGGGGCAGGTTTCTAAGAGAGAGTGGGTAAATAAAAGATTCTTGAAGTCTACGTTCAGAGAGGGCACACACGATCATTTCTTCTGCTTGTCTATGGCCTAAAGCAAGTCACAAGGCCAGCCCGACTCAAGTGGAGGGAAATTGACTCCACCTCGGGATGGGAAAACTTGTAAAATTACATATCAGTGGGGCACAGGTCCAGGAGGAGTATCGTGACCAAGGTTACAAACAATCTTCCCTAGCACTCTTATGGTTTCCACTTCACAGATGAGGAAATGGAGACATAGCCTAAGAGACTATAAATAGGTGAGACATGACTTATGCATTGAGCTGTCTGATGCCAGAACTTGGACTATGAAATTCATTAAAAAAATAATATGGACTGGTGGATGGCCAGAGGGACGGGTAAATGGATAGAGGTGTGATAAACCAAATAGTGTATAAAGCGAATTGCAGAACCTAGGTGGCTAGGATCCTCTCTAAAATTCTTTCAACCGTTCTATATATTAGAAATTTTTCATAGTAAAATCTTGGAGAACAAAAACTTAGATTCTGGGGTTTTGAAACTAGGATGTGAAATAAGGCTCTAGGTTTGAATCTAGGCTCTGCTGCTTGCTAGTTGTGTGATCTTGAGAAACTTCCAGAAAGTTCTCAAGTCTCTGTTCCCCAATCTGTAAACTGGGGGAGAGATTGACATCTAATCCTAAAAGTGCAGATTAAATAAGCATTAGCATTCAAATAATATGAATATGTAAAGAGCTTTTCACGTTGTGTGGCAGGCATAGCGCTAAGCATTTCACATGAAAACATTTCAGTAAATAATAACTTTCAGGTAAGAACATAAAACACGCTTGGGATCCTTTCAATTGTTAAAGTTTTCTCTCAGAATATCTACAATAAATCTTACCTGTTATATTCCAACCCGATTGAACAGTCATGTATATTTTTACTGAACACTTAGTTATTTGCCGATTGACTTCAGAATGAGAAGCTCTCTTACTTGACTTACACATTATATTTTTTAAAGAAAGAATTAGCAAGATACAGAAAAATTTAGAATGTTAAAAATTTTAAAACAGTGTATTTTTTGAAGAACCACCGTATCCCAAGATGAAAAGATGCTCATCAGAATTTTATTTTCAGCCATTTAATAGAGGCTTAAATAACTCAAATGTAGATATTGAGAAAGTCTTTCACTCAGCCTTTCTAAGGAATGAAGTACCAACACATACCACATCATGGATGACCCTTGAAAACACTATGCTAAGTGAAAGAAGCCAGGTAGGCATAAAAGACCACATATTACCTGATTCTACGGAGATGAAATGTCCAGGATAGGCAACTCTACAGAGACAGAATGTAGACTAGTGGCTGCCTAGGACCAGGAGTGGGAGGAAGGACAGGAGATGAGGTACATAACTAAAGGCATGGAATTTCTTTTTAAGGTACTGAAAATATTCTAAATTTTGCTCTGACGATGGCTCACATAGCTGTGTATATGTGCACATAAAAAAACTCCTCTGAATTGCACAGTTTAATTGTGTGATATGTGACATATTTCAATAAAGCTGTTACAAAAGAAAGTCTTTGACCAAATATATATAGTAGTGAACACTGTAATGTGTAAATGCTCAGTATTTTTTTAGTTCACATATTTTTCCTCCCAAATATATTCTTACTAACACAGTATTTCTCTGTGAGGCCCACATTTAAAAGTACTGTTTTAAAGGAGACCACCTTTTTTCTCTATTTCACTGACATATTTTTCTGTAGATCAATATATTATTCTAACAGCTTATCCATTTAAATTAATCTATAAGACTATTATAAAATTCTAAAAGGTTTCTTGTGAAATACGACATGAATCTGTGCCATTAAAATGGAACCATAAGAGAGAAAAACAAACATCCAGGTAAAAGGATGGTTCAAAATGACTTCCTTTTCAAATTAAAATAGGCCCCCCAAACATAATAATCTTAAATATAAAAAGTAATTCACAGTATTTTCATGTATAAACCTATCAGTGCTGTTAGCTGACAATATATTCTTACAATTGAAAGTAAAATAAACCTAAAATTTAGTTTCTTTGCTTTTCCTATATCATAATACAAAAATATTTATTTTGACAAAGATAAACAAGGAAACTGAGAAGGGAGAAAATCTGGAGCAAAGATAAAACAAAATAGGATTAAATTATTCCTCAATAAAGAGACTAGAAATGTAGATATCAAGGAGAGAATGAAGATTTCTGCAAAATTCATCAGCATTAACTGGGTCTACAAATATCACAGGATCAGTACCCCAGACGGTCCGCTTGGCCTCCACTCTTCCCCTTGGTAAAGCTTTTCCAAGTTTGCTGAGTGATGTCAATGCAAAGTTTTCCCAAACTTCCTGGAAGTTTTACAAGCAATTCACTGGAGATACAAAAAATATCTGGGGCTTTAGCCAACAGCATTCCTCTGTGAATACTGGCTCTCAATTTGCTTTTTATTTTTCTTAATTAGGGTTATGCAATCTTAAAGATTTACAGTTAAGGAGACAAGCAAAATATAAAATTTAAAGAAGAAGTAACAAATATGAAAATGATCATTCCTTTTAACCCTACTGTGGACAGGATTTTTTTATTCTTATGTAGAAACAGGCTGTTTATTTCTACATGAGCATCCTTTTAATTAGCTCTCAGATTAAATCTTAGTGGAGCTTATTAAATGAATGTTTTAATTTAATGGGTTAGTGGGGGGAACGACATTTAAGCAAAAGGGCATAAGTCCTGAACTGGGTGTGAAAAAGGCAAAAGAAAAAATCATGTCTTATTTCTCTCCAAAATTCAATTTTTTTATCACCAGTGTTTTATTCATTGGTTTTCCTTTTTTCGTCCTCGAATTCCATTGTCTGGACATGTCTCAGTGTGAGTACTAAATATGAGATCAACTAGGCATTTGCTGCACCTCAGACAAAATCTTATTCTGGGTTATTAGACAGTGTCTGATGGCACCAACTTTTCTCACGGGTTTAGCAAGCACAGTCTCTGGGAGAGGCTTTTTTGGGGGAAAGATTGGCCAGGAAAAATGCGTGTCCTTCTTGACAGCCCTTCCAGGTTGGATGTCCCTGAACGTATATGGGGTGGTGTCCCTTTAAGCACAAGGAAAGGGCAGGTCCCGCTGTTATCCTTGACCCTCTGACAAAATAGTCAGGCGCTGTTTGTAAAAGAGCCAAGTAATTAAAAGTATCCCAGGGTTATGGTGAAATAGGGCAAGTAAAACACACTCCTGGATACCAGCTCTCTTTCAGGACCAGCTCTTTTGTATTTTCTCTCTATTTTGTTTTCTTCTTTATTTCAATTTTTCATGGCACAGTTTCCCCTCTCTGACATTGTTCTTCTCTGTCAGTTGGCAAAATGATAAGCTCCATTATTACTGCTTCTCTAGCTGGAGGCCTGGAGCTATTTGCTTCCAATCCTCAAGTCACCCCAAATTCCTGAGCTGTATTTTTTTTCCCTCTCAATTTCAGGAGAAATTATTAAATAGAATAGGAAAGGGTATAGGAATAGAGTGATTCAGTTACACAGGGATCTGATGAGACATTTCTCACCATTTCATGTGTTTTCCTTTATGATGATGTTTCTAGCAGAAAGGGAGGCTTGGGGTGCTCTCCTTGGCTTCCTCCAGGTTGACCATAGATCCCACTTAACCCAAAACCATCTGGGTATATGCATGTTGTGACGGCTTAATGATTAATCGTTTGTCTCTCCGCTCTCAAAAGTGTCCTGAATTAGATGACAGTGGTCACCCTAGTTATCTCTCCTGTTGAACTGTTGGGTGACTTCCCCATAAATAGAGAAATTAATTCTAGTTTAGTTTAGAGAGTTCACAAGCCATTCTCTAATTAGTCACCTTCACTTCTGTTAGGAAATAACTATTTGTACCATTAGACTTTGAGATCGAAACAATTTGTTCCTGTTCAGATACTCCCCATATCTCTAAATGGTAGTATTTGGGAGCAGTAGAATACATAGGCTTTGTGTCATGTCGTGTGGGTTTGAATATATTATGCCACTCAATAACCTTGGGCAACTCATCTAACTTCTCTGAGCCTAAATTTCCTTTTGTGTCATATGTACCTAAAAATGATTTCCACTCTGGATTATCATGAAGATTAAATAATAGATGGTTATAGTTGTGCAATTATTGTAATCCATATATCCATCCAACCATCCACCCATCCAGATGTTTTATCCTTCTATAGATTATTTAAGCACCATGCCTAACACTACAATTCAAAGTGATTTAAAATAATAAGAATGTATTATGTTGCTTAGACAAAGCTCTAAATTTAAATAATGCGTGGTTAATTTATTTCTTAAGTTGATTTCATCCTAAGGCAGGTTCCTCAGGATTGCAGTCTGGCTGTAGCAGTTCCGGGCATCACACTCACTCTCAACATCCAGAGACAGAAGAAAGTGCTGCCTCTATCTTGTGTCTCTATCCTATGTCCTTGTGAGGAAACTTTACCCAGAGGCTCCACGTCACATTTCCTCTCCCTCCTTCTTGGCCCGAATTATATTGCATGCCAATGTACTTGTCTATTACTGGTAAGGAAAACAGCAACCTCAAGATGAGTTGGCCAAGGGACTTCCCTGGTGGTCCAGTGGTTAAGACTTTGCCTTCCAATGCAGGGGGTGTGGGTTTGATCCCTGGTTGGGGAGCTAAGATCCCACATACCTCGTGGCCATAAAACCAAAACATAAAAGAGAAGCAATATTGTAACAAATTCAATAAAGACTTTAAAATTGATCCACATCAAAAAAAAACAACTTAAAAAAAAAAAAAAAGATGAGTTGGCCAAGACGCCCCTTCCTGGTTGGAGAGAATTGGGAGTCTGATTAAATCAGGGACCTGTGTGCCTGCAGGAGGATGTGCATGTGCCCGGGATGGAGATAGCCTGGGCATCTGGGTACCTGAATTCCAGCCAAGGATGTGACATCAGATTTCTTTGTGAACTTGAGAAAGTCATTTTCCCACCCAGTCTTCCATTTATCTCTGTGTAAAGTGTGGTGTTGACTTCCTAGTAGTAGAAGGTCTCTTCAGCTATTAACATTGTGCTTGGGCTACTCAAAAAATACAGTCCTAAATTCACATGGACACCCTTCCTATTTTATAATCTATTTCACTTTCCCACACAATTTTTAGATACTGATGAACTGATAAGGGTACTAGAATAAGAGTTAGAAGACCTGGTTTCAAGCCCAGATTCACTGAATAATGCTGTGACTGCAATTCATTAATGAAAAACCTCTTGGTAAGCTGTAAAGAGCTGTACAAATCCAGATGATGGTCAGACTGCATTTGACAAACTGGTATGATTAAAAAACGCACTTTCTTTTTCTACAATTCTGGGTCCCTTTTGGAATTAGTTTGCATGACTAGCTTGGGGATGGTACAACACTCAGGACTGTACCTTGAACTTGTTTCCACAACTGCTTTTTGCTCCTCCTGGAATGGGGGTGTTAGAGAGACAGAAAAGGGGAGTTTTGCTTAATTAATCCACTCTTCCCAACAGGTTCACTTTTACAAATGATTTTCATATACCAAGTTTAACCTTAGAACACGAAGATGTTTGCATGACTCGTATAAAGTTATCAGATCAACAGTAGTAGTGACAACCTGCTGTTGCCCAGTACCACGCTTTTTTAATTGAAATATAGTTGATTTACAATGTTGTGTTGATTACTGCTGTACAGCGAAGTGATTCAGTTATACACGTATATACATTCTTTTTGTAATATTCTTTTCCATTATGGTTTATCATAGGATATTGAATCTAGTTCTCTGTGCTATACAGTAGGACCTTGCTGTTTATCCATCCTACATATATAATAGTTTACATCTACTAACCCCAACATCCCGTTCCATCCCTCCCCAAACCCCCTCCGCCTTGGCAACCACCGGTCTGTTCTCCATGTCCATACCACGCTCTCTCTATCATTCTTTGTCCTTTAACATCCAGGTTGAGACGTGGCCTTTAGGAAGTGACCACCCAGACTCCACTTTTCCCTGGAAGACGTGCTGTGGCAAGTGTGAGGGTGTGGTTGCTCCTTTCCAGCAACATAAGAGTGAAGGGGGAGGGGCACGGAGTGTGATGCTGTGTAGCGCCGCGCGCCTCCCTAGTGGAATTCTGTTGCGTGAGGAGGCCGCATCTCCAGGAGATGCACATTGTGGGCTGAACACTGAGGGACCAGCGCACTGACTGAGTCGAAGTGCTTTGTGTCTCGGAAGCTCAGCTTCCTCATGGAAAAAAGTGTGTGCGTGCATGCATGCGTGTGTGTGTGTGTGTGTGTGTGTGTGTGTGTGTGTGTGTGTGTATGCATGTTAAGGGTTGATAGGGCTTGGGGTGGAATGTGAAAAATAAGTAGATCTCCAGCCTCTTCCCAGAGCTAGCGTTCTAACATTCCAGGTCCTTAAAGAGCCATCCTGCAAAGGGCGAGCAGATTCAGGGAGAATTGCATTGTGAAGAACTACAGTTTCAGGATGTTGTGGACCAAACGACAATTAGAGTGAAGGACACGTGCTCAGACAGCTGATAACTGCGACCAGCGGGGCACCATGTGGCAGTGCTACGGGTGACGGGGGCAGCTGCTGAGAGCGACGCCAGCGGCAGGGAGGCTCCAAGGGGTCCACGTGCCCACCGAGGATGCTCCGGATGTCGCTGACAGGAGCCACCTTCAGGGCTGTACCTGGGACTGTCACAGAGGACAGCAGGCTGAGTTCATGCCGGGAGACGGACTCGGCATGAGCCTTCCCTATCTGTTGTCTTTCTAAAAAGTGCCCGGATTTTTCTTTATGCTTCATCTTCTTTTCTTCTGATTTTGAATGTCTGAAACCATCTTAATAAAGGATCACATTTCACCTTTTTTTTTTTTCTCTATCCAGGTGGGTGAGGGTCTTGAAAAATAAATCTTGTTAAAAAATTAAACCATATGTATTTATTCAGGAAGCTCCCTGAGAAGGTCAACAAGTGGCACTGAGTTCTCAGCTGTCACAGTCCTTGTTATCAGCCTCGTCATTTGTTTTTTTTATCCTCTTTCCCGTCTTCTGGTCATTTTTCTGCTCATTAGCTACTTGAGCTTAGGGTGAACAAGAAATGAGATGGAATTTTAAACCTGTCAAATTGAAGTCTGGTTAACAGCCTTGTGGAGGTATAATGGGCAGAGAGGAAGGAATAAATTCTATTATCTGGTAGGAATAGTAGCTGCAATAGAAAAATTAGTCTTAACTTACTTTTCTTTCCCTGACGTTGGTAACTGATCGTGGCACAGTCTCCAGTATCACCTAGGGGTGAATCCGACTCTTCAAAATATAGGTTCAAAGAATTATACATACCAGAGCCCCAAGAGGGCATACCTATCAACCACACCTCTCAATTTATAGATAAGGAAACTATGATCTGAAGATATAAAGAGACTTACTTTTAGGTTTAGAACCGTTGCCATTTATGGAAGGCTAGTGAGGTTTGAGGTCACAGTCCAAAACCCCAGTGTGACAGCCCTTCCACCATGCTACCTTGAATTGCCAAGGGTCAAAGTGTTTGTGACAAAAAAGACCCAACTGGAGCACATTTATTAAAGACCACTGAAAGCAAATTTGTTGTTAAGGCTTTTGTAAGTTATCATTCCCCTCAGGGTACCAAGGGTATCTTTAATCTCTGTATTTCCAAGGCCAACCATAGCTCTGATGTGGAGTAGGTTCTCATTAACTATTTGGTTAATGAAATGAGTATTTTATGTTGTGTTCAGTTAAAGATTTGAAAACTATGTATCAAGTTTTCATAAATAAGTACCCGTAGAATTAGAAATATTCATATTTTTAGGATCCAAAAGAGTCAAGTTGTTGATGTGATTGTCCTTTTTCATGATGCGATTTTATTGTCATGTATGAGGCTATGTCCTTGGTCTTTCCAAGTTATCACGAAGCAGCAAGACTGCTCAATACATGACAAACGTTGTTAATAGAGTCCTTTTCATTCTTTTATTTTTATATCTAATACTGAGAAGGTAATTATTGAGCCAATAACAGCCCATGACCCTCCCAACAAGTTTTTCTTTGGATTATGTCACCATCGTGATTTTAGTATTTAACTGACATTACAACTCAGTGAAACAGTAACCTGGATTTTTTGACATCATTCTGTAAGAGCATCTCGGTGAGCTATAAATTGCACAGACTTTAAATCAAAACATAACTGGCTTCAAATGTTTGCTCTGTCACACACTGTCTGTGTGGCCTGAAACAACCTTAGTTTCCTCACCTGGAACAATGGAGCTTAGAACCATCCTTGCCCGAGTCAAGAACAGAGGGTTCTTTTGAGGATTAGATTTAAAAATCACATGAAGTCTTAGAAACATCCCATGAGGCACGCTGCCTGGCACATAGCAAATGCCTAATCAATGTCTGATGGATAAATAAGTGGTGCTCAATAAATGCTCTTCTTAAAGTTCTTAAAGTGGGAGCCATTTGGCTGTAAGCAGAACTTGCCAGATAAAGTACCATCTTTCCCTTTTTTCTCTCTGCCTCTGCCGAGGTGGAGGAGTGATCTCTCCCCTGTCAGAGAGGTTAGGGGAGAAGACAAATGGGAAAGACATTCTCCGTTTAGCCCTCAGCCTATTCGCGCTGGGCTGGGTGAAAATGCAGCGCGGCTTCTGGGGGGTTTGCTCTTTTGTTGGACCCTGGGGGGAAGAGATGAGTTTTACATCTGTTGCTGGCTGTGTAACATTCAGCTAAAGAGGTGCCTCTCCGCTGGAAGACGCTCAGGCATCCTGGCTGTCGGTCAAACAGCTCTTCCTCTGTTTGCTCGGGTTCGCCCCGGAGACTCCCATCTGAGATGTTGGCTATTGCAGCTGTGAGAGTGAAAGCAGCTGATAGAAGAAGCAGAATGCAGAAACTGAAGCCCTCACATCCCCAATTGCACGATAAACCCTCACAACCCTAATTGCACAATAAAATAGGGAAGGCTGGGCTTAGGAGACGTAGAATGTCACTCCTTGGGGTTTGGCGGGGTCCCTCACCAGCCGGGCAGCACCAGGCCCAGAAGGGCCCAGCCACTGGTCTAGGCTTCAGGGAAAAAACAGGCAACAGCAATGCCCTGGTCACTCCCCCAAAGCCTCTGAGGGTTTCTTAATAGGGATCTCTTGGTCTTTGAGTCGAATGTAGTCACAGTGGTTGACCGTCTAATCTGCCTTTCGGAAAGAGTACCCTGCACATCACGGAGGGAAGACGATGGAAGGCCCCTGAATCCAAATCCAAAGGCTCACATAACAGGGTTTTCAGTGGGTTCCCAGATCTGAGGCATGAGGCTGCCGGGGGCGGGCGGCAGAGAGGTAAGTCGAGGAAGCAGCGCCTCCTGTTGTATAAATCCCAGCCCCTGCAGGAGGGATCCTGCTCCAGGGAGACACGACGATGTGGAGTGCTCAGCTTCGGGTATTTGGCCTTCTGTGGAACTGCCCCACTGACGCTGACAGCTCCAGCGTTCCCAGTGTGCAGCGGTGGGATTAGAAATCCTTCTCCTAGCCAAGATTGCTTCCAACAGCTGGACTCAGAGCCCTCTCCCCGCCTCCCACCTCTGTTCCATTTCTTGCTGGAGACCATCTGAAAGGGGAGTTTAAAATGACTAAATGTCTTTTGGGTAAAGAGCTTTGACTTTTCCAGACTGAACTGCCAAAGACCTTCAGGAAATTAAAGAAAGAAAGAAAAAGTGAGATGCTCTGTCTGGTGAATGGCATTTCTCGAATTTGGTGGCTGTAGGGTGATTAGGCTAGAGCTGCTGGGAATTCTGAAGTGTTACTTATTTGCCTTGGCACACAGAGTTAGAATGCTGAGCAGTAGAGTGAAAATGGGGTGACAGGATAAGGGCAACGAGAGGAAGCAACTCCATTGTGAGATAGCTGGCCTCTGAAAATCGGAGAGTTCGTTCCCCCAGAGGAGGGAAACAGGAATATTACCTCATTGCAAAACAGTCACTAAAATATAATTGGGTGCTGCACAGATGACAGAAGCTCACAGCTAGCAATGTCTAACTTCATTTTCAGTGAAAGTTAAAAGCAAAATCAATACCCTGATGAAAAGCAATAATACAAATTAGAGAACAATGCAGAAAGCTTTTCTGGGAGGGTTTAGAAGAAAGAAAGAAGGAAAGAAAGAAAGAAAGAAAGAAAGAAAGAAAGAAAGAAAGAAAGAAAGAAAGAAAGAAAGAAAGAAAGAAAGAAAGAAAGAAAGAAAGAAAGGAAGGAAGGAAGGAAGGAAGGAAGGAAGGAAGGAAGGAAGGAAGGAAGGAAGGAAAGAAAGAAAGAAAGGAAGGAAGGAAAGAAAGAAAGAAAAAGAAGGAAGGAAGGAAGGAAGGAAGGAAAGTAGGAAAGAAAGAAAGGAAGGAAGGAAAGAAAGAAAGAAAGGAAGGAAGGGAGGGAGGAAGGAAGGGAGGAAGGAAGAAGGACTGCTTACCATGCTCTTCAGATCCTGTTCTTGGAAAAATGCAGCTGGACGGGGACTTGTTAAACAGAGGGTCTTCTTGGAGACACAGCAGAGGATGTGGGATGCTCATGAGCTGGAAACTTCTGGCCCAAAGATCCACATGCCTGTCAATCTGTATTAAACTAGAACAATGCGGAAGCAGCATTGGTCCAGCTCATCCGCACATGCACACCAGCACTTCACACCTTTTCAAATGTATGTCAAAAAAAAACGGTTAAAAATATTTTTAAGTAAATACATATTAAGCACATATGAAGTTCAGAGGTAACTTCCCTGGATTTTGGTGTAGGACGTGAGTGGATTGACAAAGTAATTATTCTACTAATTATTCTAGTAATTATTCTCTATAATTATAGAGGATCAGCTAATTTGAGGCTATTCTGTGCATCATGTTCCATGATCCTGTTCTATATTTTTTGACTGAATAGATCGTCATTTAAATTCACTGAATGATGAAATACCATTTTACTTATAGGTTTATCAAATTCTGCAATGTGGCCAGCTCAGTGCTGGAGGAAAGGCAGTCCTTATCTTACAGGTGGCTGGAGAAGGAATTATTGTACATGCAATATGTAATGAATGTAACTTGTGGGAGAAGGTACCAGGGCACTAACTTGGCAGTGGGAAGGGCGCCCCATGGGAAGCAGCCTTTGTGCTGTACCTTGGAGGCTGAGGCAGTGAGAGTGGAAGGACACAGCTCCAGCAGAGGGACAGAGCTTACAGACAGACATGTCAGACCCAAACATCAATGCAGGTGATGGGCAGACATCACTGGATTTTGTGGTGAATATCTATGATCAGACTTAAGCATTATTTGGCAATGTGCTCCTTGAACTTTAAATTACTTGAGGGGGTCTTGTTAAAACGCATTTTCTGATTCATCAGGTCTTGGGTAGGGCCTGCGATTCTGCATTTCTAAGGAGCACCCAAGAGATTTTGCTCATCTGAGGAGGACACTTAGAGTACAGATAACCCAAAACAGCTCCTGCTAAAATACTTAGAAAATCTGCATAAACTATTAAATTAAAATTTAAAAATTCTTTAAAATGTGTGGCTGAGTCCCCAAGAAAATAAACAAACATCCTCATGGGCCATGAGATAGCGAGCCTGGAAAGTATAAGATAGAAAATAACAAGCCAGGACAAAAGCAACCACTTTGGCAAGATGTGCTCATCATTGGGGCCTAGGAGACACCTAGAGCAGGGGACAGGGCCTTGGACCCCCTGGGTTGAGTTCATATCCTTGCACAAAGCCAGGACCTCTGAAGGGTTAAACATCTGTCAAACCGTGCACTGGAAAAATTCTCCCAGGGACACAAGGGAAAAAGGAAGAAGCTCATCCTATTCTATGTAGTAAATGGAGTTAAAAAAAAAACTTCTGGGACTTCCCTGGTGGCGCAGTGGTTAAGAATCCACCTGCCAATGCAGGGGACAAGGGTTTGAGCCCTGGTCCGGGAAGACCCCACATGCCGCGGAGCGACTAAGCCCGTGCGCCACAACTACTGAGCCTGCGCTCTAGAGCCCGTGAGTCACAACTCCTGAGCCCACGTGCCACAACTACTGAAGCCCACGCACCTAGAGCTCGTGCTCTGCAACAAGAGAAGCCACCGCAATGAGAAGCCCGCGCACCGCAATGAAGAGTAGCCCCACTTGCCACAACTAGAGAAAGCCCGTGTGCAGCAACTAAGACCCAACACAGCCAAAAATTAATTAATTAATTTTTTTTAAAAAAAAGCTTTTGCTGAGAGTTTGGAGTTATTGCCTTTGCCTCCTATGGCTGTGGTTTCCAATTTATATACCCCTCACTCTCTTGGACGCCCAAAGCTGAGAGATAATTAAACATGGTTCTAGGTCAGGGATTGATCTCAGGTGCCCTCTGCCTGCAGCGGCTTGAAGCAGGATTTCAGTTCCGGACCAGAGATTGAGGTCAGGCCACAGCAGTGAGAGCACTGAATCCTCTCAGAGCAGTGAGAGACCAGTGGCCAGTGACAAGGCCCTGACCCGTCAGCTGTGTAGAAATGAATTTCCACATAGAGACAGAAAGTAGGGAAGCAAGTAAAGTGTTTATTAGGAGGAAAAAGAGTACATGTGGATAGATACACAGGTGGGCTCAGAGACAGAGTCGTGCCCGCATGGTAGCTTGAATCACTTATGTGGGGCATTTCTTCTGGGTTTCCTTTGGCCAATCATCTTGCTTTGCCTGGTTCTGAGTCCGTATTTGGTACATCTCAGGGTCCTCCCATGTGTGCGCGCACATCTCTTAGCCAAGATGGATTCTAGCAAAGAGACCTATGGGTAGGTTGATAGCACTTACTATGGGGTGATGTCCCCTCTCTTTTGACCTCTGAGGAGCCTTTCTGCGCATGTGTAGTCGGGAAGGTCTCCTTGACCTTGAGAATGAGATATGTGATCTCTATCTTTTATCTGGGTAGGGCTCACCTCTTCTCTCGCTCCTGCTAGTTTGGAGTATCTGTCCACAGAGGACAATTCCAGCTGTTCCACCTGGGGCCCATTTGTCTCCTGCCTCATGATAACCCCTGAAGCCAAGAGTAAGCCTTACTTCCTCAAGCTGGGTTGAAGGAGAATTCCACAGACAAAATGCCAGTGAAGATGAACTTACAATGGGAAAGGTATGAAAACCACGAATGGGTGATATACCATGAGAAAACACAGTAAACAGCAGGGTTGTCTTCCAAGAACTTCAAACAATAAAACTCTTTGAAGCTACAAAATAAACATGTTTAAAATGATTAAAGATACCAAAGAAAGGATAGGCATATAAGAACAATCATAAGGATATCTGAAGTGTCTTATCTGCTCTTCTTATAAAGTAAGGCCCAAAAAACCAGATAAGGAAAGTCATTGCCCCTGGGCAGCCCTGAACATCTCTTGGTACAGAGATGTACCTTATCCCAATTTGTTCTGCCGGCACTTAAGATCTGAGTCCTGGTCGCAGAGTGAAAACGAACTGATGTTTTCCCCCATTGAAGTGAGTTTCACTCAAGTTTCCAGAAAAATGTATTAGATAGGCAATTATTTTTGATTTTTAAAAAGCTAAATATATTAGAAACATTTTGCTTATTGTTGTTTCCTAGGGAATCAAAACAGTTCAGTAAGATTACAACTTCCGGTAAAAAGGTGTTTATCATCTTCATAAAAAAAAGAAAAAATCTTGGATATATGAATGTTAGCAAAATAAAACTCAGCAGGTCTGATTTGCACATATATATTTAACCACTCAATGCCATCTTCAGTATTTTTTCAGTCCTTCCTTTCGTCGTCTTTGTGCCTTTGTTGCCTTTTTTGTTTCTAACGTGGTAGAATTTTATGCGTACCCCTACGAGGGCACTGAAATCTATTGGCAAACTTAGGCCTACGAGCCAAATCCAGGTCACCTCATGTTTTGTACAGCCTATAAGCTAAGGACGTTTTTTAATGGTCAAAACCAATCAAAAGCATTCTATTTCAAGGAACGTGAAAATTATATGAAATTCAAATTTCAGCATCCATAAATAAAATTTTATTGGAATACAGCTCATTCATTGCCAGCAGAATTGAGCAGTTTGAACAGAGACTCTGAGCCTGAAATATTTACTAGCTGGCTCTTCACAGGAAAAGTTTGCTGACCTTTGATTGTTGCCTTTCATCTTCTTTTCTCTCCTAGAAGTGGTTAAAAACAAAAAACTTAGCACTGATTTGCAAAATAATTTGCTTTCTTTACTATACACAAAAACTGGTATGCAGAATGTGGTGTACTGGCATGCTGGCAGCAGAGCTTGCAAAGGGCAAGAGAGTAATGCTGGTTAATATTTAGCATATTAAAGAGAGATGGTGTCTAAGCCTATGGGACCCTCATGTTATGCTATTTTACAAAACATTCTATCCATCTCCCTTAAAAATATGAAGTTGGTGCTATTTCGTTACCTGATTTAAAATACAGCATGTAATTGAAAGAACTAATACTATATATTTTTGAAAATATTCCATAATTCACATTTCCTATTCATTCAACCTGGGCATTCCTCCTAACAATGAGTATGAATTAATTATGCTTTGCTATATTGGTTTTACATGGTTTTCTGCCTTCTTCTCTAAATATAGGCAAATCATTTTTATTCATTAGTGTTCTGAAGAAAGAAATTTTAAAAATTAATTACACCAAAAGTTACTATGAGGTTTCAATTTATATAATCCTTAATTAACTATGTATGGATTATTCCCTGTGAGCTGGAGGAAAAAAAAAAAAAACCACTGAGAAGACAGAAGGCAGGGTTTCAGTCCTTGAGAATTAAAACCTTTGTTAATGACAGGAAAAAATTACATTAAAGACACAAAGGTGAAACAAACTATCAGAGAAAACACAAAAAGATGTCAGTTGTCTGAGTTGACCAGTGTAGACCCTCTTCCTTGTTTATACAATATGGTCACCATGGAAAAGATTTTACAAGTTGCTTGACTTAGATAAAAATTTAAATTAGTGTCAGCTTTAGAAATATTGATATCTCACAGAAATGTAATTTAATTATGGGCTTCACAGCCAAGCATTTGCTGTCAAAAGACATGACCGACTCACCCCATTTGTGTCAAGAGAAGCGTTGTTTCCATAGGTGAGCATTCCATGTTTCAACACAGGTTTGGTAGGAGTATCAACATTTTTGAGTAATTCTCAATTGAAAAGAAGCTTTCTAAATTCTCATACTTCTCAGGGAACTACTCAGTTATTAATAAACACTCACTCCAAGGTTTGCATCAAGCACAGAAACAACCACACTTTTTTATAAATAACTTTATCTAAATATTAGAACAACACAATCTGTTTTCTGATATTTTAAAAGTTACTCATGCTTTCAGTTCTAATCCCCCAAGATACCCAACCCCAATAAAACAATAACTTTGGACTTCTGCTTCCTGAGGCTTTTTACAGATTTGCACTGGCAGTCACCTCTGCTGAGTTCATTCCTTGGGCACTATTTTATTTTATGGAGCACAATCGTAGCCCTGTTTGTTCTGCACCAGAGATTTGACAGTCTGTGGACTATGTCTGCTGCTCTTTTGTAACACAGTAAGATATATTGTAAGCCTCTGGGTGAAAGTTATTAGGTTAGTGCCAGAGCTTATGTGTTTGCCTGTGCTGGGAATAAGATAGGAAAAAAACCCGGCTTTGAATGCTTTTGCTTAGTATTTCTGTTTTGTCTACGAATGAATCAGATTTGTATTATGCAACGTTTCAAGGGGAGAACCCTTTATTTTCCCACAGAGTTTAGAGTGCTAATTTTGCCACTCAAACGTGCTTTCACTCTTGAGGGAGCATCTATTGGATTGAGTCTACAAGTCAGGATGGGCAAAAGATTCTATTTTGAATGACCACCCACGTGGAGTAATTTACATCTCTGCTTATTTGCTGTGTGGTGGAATGAAGAAACCTCTTGACAAGACAGTGGCATAAATTCTGGTGAGGAATTAGCCATCTCGATGGAAGGTGCTTGTTCCACATAATGTAATTATGGAGTCTAGAAGGGGTTCTGCCTTAATAAGACTCGTAAGGCTACCCCGCATTTTTATGTGAATTCTCATGTCATACCATCTTGATTTCTTTTTCTTTCCTTTTCTTTTTAAGTCTATAACTTCAATATTCATTTTATCTTTTTTTTTTTTTTTTTTTTTTTTCAGTACGCGGGCCTCTCACTGTCGTGGCCTCTCCCGTTGCAGAGCACAGGCTCCGGACGCGCAGGCTCAGCGGCCATGGCTCACGGGCCCAGCCGCTCCGCGGCATGTGGGATCTTCCCGGACCGGGGCACGAACCCGGGTCCCCTGCATCGGCAGGCAGACTCTCAACCACTGCGCCACCAGGGAAGCCCCCTCATTTTATCTTTTTAGTTTCATTTTTCTTATCCCCTTTTTTTCTACATTTATTTTTTCCTCTTGCCTTTGTTTGGATTTATCCTTTTTTTTTGTTTTCTTAATTTTTAAATTTTTAAAAAAATTTTTGGCCACACTGCAAGGCTTGTGGGATCTTAGTTCCCCGACCAGGGATCAAACCTTCACCCTCAGCAGTGAAAGTGCGGAGTCCTAACCACTGGACCACCAGGGAATTCCCTAACATTTTTTTCTGATTCTATTTTTCCACTATTATTTGTAAGATATCATTTCGTTTAAATTCTTTTGATCATTGCCATTGAAACTGTAAGATGCATACTTTAAAATGTGTAAAATCAATCAGAATCTTTACTCTCCCTTAAACAATAAAAGGGCCTTAAGATATGTTACTTCCAGCCACCATCCCCTTTCTACTTTAATCCAATAATGTTATTCAGACTTAAACTCTATAGAGATCTTTTTTTTAAACCTAACCAACTAAATATTATTATAATTGAGTTGTATAGTCAGCATTTGTTTATTCTTACTCACATTTTAAATAATTTAATTTATTCACAATTCCTTCTAGAATCCAAGGGTTTCCTTTTGGGGTCATTTTTCTTCTTTATGATTATCCCTTACATATTCCCTTGGTGAGGGGATGTAGGTGATTTTTGGAGTTTTCAAAGGGTCCCCAGTAAGTTGCACACTTTTTCCCTGCTATGTTCTGACAGTTGAGAAAGAAATATTGGGTAAATATAAAGAACACAATATTTCCTTGACTGCAAGAGATGCTGTATAATGGTGGGCAAAGGTGATATTCTTGGTGGAGTTGAACAGAAGATTGCCTTCTGTGGCCAACCTGCTCCCAAGTAGTAAGAGGTATTAACTCCGTAAAGCTGTTTCTTTTGAATTTCCCTGAATTTTCTTTATTAAAGGGACAGAAGGAGGTCTAGAGTTACACTAATTTAGATCCCTTTGGAGGGCGCTATCATGAGTGAGTGATGTATCACAAGTGAGCAAATAGCGTTTCCCATTAATAATAATAAACTCTGTTTAGTTTACGTTAATCTCCTTTCAGTTTTGAACGATTGTGTTTTGAGAATGCAGCTCTAGATTGACAGTTATTTTTTCTGAGTATGTGGAAGATATTTTACCACTCTCTTTAATCTTTTATTACTGCTGTTGAAAGTAGGTTATTAATTTTTTTTTAGTTCACTTTAAGTAAACTGTGTTTTTCCTCTGGATCCTTTTACATTTTTCCTTTTGTCTTTCATGGTTTGTACTTAGACTAAAATATTCTGAATGTGTTCTTCCTATTTATCCTGCTTTTAATATTTTGAACATTTTAATGGAGAATACCTGTCTTTCTTAAATTCTGGATAGGTTTCAGCCATTATCCATTCAAATATTGTTTATTCATCATTCATCACCACACAAAGCTCCATTTTTCTTTAATGTTCCTTCATGTTTTCTACCCCCTTTTCCATTTTATGTTACATTTGATGCAGTTTTTCTGGTTTTTAACTTCTTATTCATTAAGCCTCTCTTCAACTGTATCTAATCAGCTAATTAATGACTTATTGGGTTTTAAATTTCACTGTGTGTGTATGTATATATATGTAATGCATATATATGTGATATATGTATATATATACACATATACATATATATAATTTCTAGGCATTCTATTTGTTTTGATGTTTCCAGTATTTGTGATATTTTGATAGCCTTTGTTCATGAATCTTCAGTTTGAGCAGGACCCAATGGGGATATCTCATCTCTCTTTCACCTAACATTGGCTAGATGAACTCAACTAAGGCAGTAGTATCTACTTTTTTTCTGGCTGTAGATTTTTCTTCACATAGATGTCTCCATAGAGCCACTTGACTTCCTCAGATCATTATGTCTGAGTTCTAAGAAAGAGTATGCCAAGATATAGAAAAGTGGAAGCTCCCAGTTGCCTCAAGCCTGGCCCAGAAACTGGCACACTGTCACCTCCACTGGTACTGCATTGTTCAAGCAAATCTGAGCCCAACTTCTAGGAGAGGACTTTGACCCCACTTCTCAATGAAAGGAAAGTCAAAGAACTTTGGGACACGTTTCACACTTCCACAGGTGCGCTGACATCACATGATGTAGTAGTATCATGTGACGTGATATTATTCATTTTAGACTTTGAAAAATCAGAGAAATACAGAATAAAGAAATATCTTTTTAGAATTTTAAAATGGACAGTTAGAATTGCTAAAAACAGCACTGTTTTTCTGGCATAATGGTCCTGGAGGTTCACTTTGGGCTACGTATATAAAGATTGATGTACATAATTCTACGTAGCTTCATCATTGCCAGAGTTCCCCTCCCCCTTTTGTCTTCATGTGATACAGTCCACTGTTCTTAAACATAACAAGCGTTTATACATTTGTCATAAAAATATACTACTTTCATTTTATCAGGAACATGACAGCATCCCTAGGAACTCAGTGAATGTTTCTGATTCATTGGAGAAACAGCACAGACAGTACAATATGACCTTTCTAGAAGGAGATCCATTGTTGAATGAATGGAAAATAGCAATAAATCCAATTTGACAGTAGAGCTCATTTTTGTCATGAAATACTTAAACATTTTTCTGGAGACTTGCCACTAGAACTGTTTGATATTTAAGAGTACTATTAAAAATTTTAGAGCTACAGTTTCTCCCAGGCATCCATTTTAAGGTCTTAAGAATGAATGGTTTTATGTCCAGATAATATTTTCTAATTCCATTCTAGCCTGTCTTCTTTTACAATAGAGTCTCTTGAGTTGGGAGTTTGAGTGCTAAATTTCATCTTGGGCTTCATGTTTTTACTAGATTTAAAGATGGCTTTGCAGTTGTCCTGCTGACAGGGCTTCAGAGACACAATTATAAAAAGGCAGTCAGTTGGTTGGTTACACGATCAGGGAAAGCAAAACAGGGCTTTGGTGCAATTTAAAGCTGAGCATCCTGAAAAGAGCTTTCTAGAAATGACTCATAAATAATCTCCAACAGGGCTCCAGTCAAATGATGACAAAAATCTTTTAAGTCCCAAATATGTGCAAATGAATCCCAATTTGGCTTTGAATTATGTTTTTCCTTTTATTTGATTCATTTTGAAAGTCAGCATAGTGTCATCATTGTTTCTTTCAGAAGTAGCAAATACATCTAAACTTGGACATATGGAATTATTGGGCTTCTGGTGGACGAATTAATCCCCCCAAAGCTTGAAAACTTAAAAGCCAAACTTCTGGCATATTTTCAGCTAGACTCTGAGGCATCAGACTAAGTGGATCTTAATTCCAGTGCACGGATATAAATCTAATAGAGAGGCTATTTATGCATATTATAAATTATTGGTGAACAGTGTATGAAATGCAGTCTGAATTATCCATTGAAAATCCACATCCAGGTATTCAGGATGAAGTACTATGAGTTGTTATGTATTCACTGCCTAAGCGCTCTTTTTCCATGGGAAAAGAAACATACATTTTCCATGTGTGGATCTAACCAGGTAGAAAATTATTTTGCAGACACACTGACAGATGAGGAAGTTTCCCCCACGCACAATGACGCCTCTGTTCAAGCATTGCTGTGAGTTGCATTTAGCCTTTTTCACTCTAGTCCTCTTCCCTAATTCTTTGCTAATCTAATATCTCAAACTGATCATATTCAAGATAAGACTAGTCTCCCCCATTTCTCAACCTCTCACACAGGTTAGAACACTCAGAGACGGGCTTTGAGTCCTCTTCCTTTCTCTCCTCTCACCTATGCAACCCCATTGCTCTTGACTTTGCCTCCTAAGTGTTTTAAAGTCAGTCATTCAGTATCAATTTCTTCTGCGACTGACGGAGTACAGCCTGTTCTCGTCTTGCGCTTGGACCAATGCAATAGGCTTCTTGTATGTCTCCTGGCTTCCAGATTCTCCTTAGTTTTTAGTATATCCTTGCCACTGGGGTTAGGCTGTTAGCTTTTAAAAATACAAATCTAATTGTGTCACATGTTCATTTATAAAGGTTTTGGAATTTCCTATTGCATACTACAGAATTAAATCCAAGCTGCATGGGCTAGCTCTGCATTCCCATCGTATTTCCTGCCACCTTCATCCACACGCATACCGGGCAGAT
This sequence comes from Leucopleurus acutus, assembly GCF_964270905.1. Taxonomy (NCBI): domain Eukaryota; kingdom Metazoa; phylum Chordata; class Mammalia; order Artiodactyla; family Delphinidae; genus Leucopleurus; species Leucopleurus acutus. The sequence continues at coordinate 194,409,766 of NC_139142.1, forward strand.
TCTCCGCAGTTGTGGTTTGGTTCATGTTTTCCTCTGCTTGCATTCTATCTCAGTTCTTCCCTGACATTGTCCTATTCATCTTTCAAACTCAAACTTCAATATCACCTCTTTTCAAAGTCTCTTTTGAGGCAAAACAAAGCCATTCCTTTATCTTTTTTTTCTTTTAATACCCTCAGTATTATATTTTCATATGTGATGAATATTTACCTAGTAGTACTGAGCACTTCCTACTTAATGACCACAATGTCTTAGTCTGGGCTGCGGTAACAAAATACCGTTGAACTCAGTGGCTTAAATAACAAGCAATTCATTTCTTACAGTTCTGGAGACTGAGAAGTCTGGAGTGAAGATGGGTTTATTCTGAGATGTTTTCTCTTGGCTTATCGGTAGCCACGACTGCACAGTGTGCTTAAATGACCTCTCATCCGTGTTCTCAGAGAAGGTGCAAGATTTCTCATGTCTCTTCTTATAAGGGCACTAATCCCACTAGGAGGGCTCCACCTTCATGACTTAATTACCCCAGTTACCTCCCAAATGCTCCATCACCAAATACCATCACATAGGGGGATTAAGGCTTCAACATAAAAATGTGGCGGGGACACAAACATTCAGTCCCTGACACACAGCAACCTTATTCTACAGATGAGGGAACTGAGGCTCAAGGAGTTTATGCATGCCACACATGCAGCAAGTTGCAATTCTGAATCCGGAACTTACTGTCTAACTATTTTGATAAATTAGCTCTGTAACTCCCTTGGTTCACCTTGTCTTCTTCTGCTCATCTTCATATCCTGATGCCTAGCACATAGGTGATAATTGCCTTCGGCCAGGTTCCTGGGTAAAAAGAGTCTTAGAGACATGTGTGCAGAGGTTCATTGGGGAGGGCATCTGTGATCAATACATGTAAGGGAAAGAAGGAGGCATGGATGGACAAAGCGAGGAATTGAATTGTGATGCACTTGCAGCAAAAGCCTCAGCTCATCACCCAGGGAGCTCTGGAGCTCTGGCTCTTAAGATTCATCTCACCTGGAAGGCAAGTGGGCTGGACATTTATATCCCTGCTTTGACCAGTTTTTGGTTGTGAGCTGTCACCAGGGTGTAAACTTGTGCAAGGTTATTTCCCTTCGAGAGTGGGCCATCCACAGCCAACCCTTTCAGCACGTGAGGGAGAGAATTCCTCAGTCCTGCAAGGGCCCTGGTGTTCCCTGCAGCACCCACACTCGTTATTTTTGCTATGTGTCTCCTTTTATACTCTCCAGTGGATCGATCGAGTTCTCTTTCCTATTTTATTTCCCCTACTTGTTGGGAAGTTTTACATTCAATATTTTTAGTAGATACGCTTACATTTTTTAAAATGCATGCTTGACTTATTTGCATTTGAAGTTAATCACTATCTCTTTCCAACTCCCAATGGACACCCAGAGCCTCAGAACACTTGAGTCCAATCACCTCCTATTGTCTTATGTGATATTGTCCAGCACTTTCCTTCCACTGTGTTTCTCTACATTCGCTACACGGCCATCGTGTTGCTGTTGTATTGTGTAGATTCCCTAAGATGTTTACCATTCAGCAGTTCTTGTATCTCACTCCCTTTTCTGGGTTCAGTTTTCATCTTCTCGATACATCTCCTCTAGCTGTTCTTCAGTGAGGATCCATTAAACATACCTTGTCTCAGTCTTCACTAGTCTGAACTTCTTTGGTTTGCCCCACCCTTGTTGGTGAGTCACCATTTGGCAGACTGCAGAATTCTAGGATGGTCGTTATTTACTTTCAGCCCCAGGAACATATCATTCCAACTCTCCTGCCTTTGACGTCTTCAGCAGAGATCAATTCCTCAAGAGGGATTCATTGAGAGCTATCAGCCCCAACATCCAAGTAGCTGGTGGGGAATGAATGCCCTGGCTCTCTGGGGGTGGTTCCTGGTGGCATACTGTACCACCCACTAGAGTAAGTCATCTATTACAGGGAAAAAAAGTAGAGAAGGAAGAAGATATGGAGAAAACTCCCATTTAATTGTTTCATATTAAAGTTAGAGCTTGAGTGATTCTGCAAAGGCCCTTCTGCCAGAAGTCTTAAAGTCAGTGGCCAATATACTAATTTTTAAAATTCCTTCATTTTCTGGCAAGTGTAATAGCATCTTCCCCCTTATCTCAAATGCTTCAGCCACCCCATGAAGCAACATAAGAACTAGTTATTTTTCCTCTGATTTAGCAGAGGGTAAATTTTATTTTCATATGAACTCAAAAGGGAGGGCTTGTGATAACATTTGTAACCCCATTCAACTGAAATAGGGTTAGACTTTAAGGAGAAAAACAAGTTCTTCATTATTAAAGCTTGGATAACCTCAGCAAATTCAGCATATTTAATTATTCCATTCAGTCCAGGAAATTTCCTTGGAAGAAACTCTGAGACTGGTATCGCATTATTTTGGTGAAACAGAATGGGAGGAAATGCTTCCTTGAATAGACAGTGTGGTGATGGTCGCAATGAAGGAACATGACCAAAGTTTGTCATATTTTCTCTTATTCAGGTTTTGTGGGTGCTGTCCGCATATTCTGTGATCACTAACCATGAATATTTATTGAGTGTTACAGTATATAGAGTCTACCTTATAATTTATACCCTACTGCTTCCATAAAGGCTTTGAGACAATTTATATGAACACAAGATTTTAAAAAATTGAATGAAGTTGAGTGAAAAAAATGAGAGTCAATTAGTGTGAAAGTTAATATACACATATACCCACACCATGGCTTGACAGAGTTAATAAAGTTGGACGCCATCATTGCTCTAGGCTTCCTGATGACTGATGAGAAGAGAAAGTCAAACAGGTACCATTACTACTTTTATGCTTTAGATAATGACATGAAGCTGTTTTTCTAGTAGAGAAGTTCATACAAAAATCTTCTGTGGATCTCCATTTCCCAAATATCATCTCAAAATTAAAAAAAAAAGAAGTTTAATGCTATACATTATCTAAGGTGCTATGCTAGAAATAGAAATTTATATAATATTTTTGCCCATAAAATAGGAACTTAAAATTTGATTTGGCAGGGAGGTAAAAAAAATAAATAAATAAGAAAAGGACAGATGGGAACTTTCATATCAAAATGGCAAATTGATAACAACAATTAATTTCCTTTCTCATGGAAAGGAAAACCTCATGAAGGTGTTAAAATGCAAAATTACAAAAGCACTGCAAACTTTGAGTAAATATGTGTCTTCACTGACAATTCTTCCAGTTCTATAACCCAAGATAGAGCAGAAGGCGAAAAGGGAAAGTCTTTTTAATCCATTGTAACTATATACATCTCACTTTATAAATGTGTTGCCTACATCAAGAAAACCTGATTGCTACTCATGGTTTTTCTTTGGTCTTTCTCAAAGCTATCCATTCTTCTTTAACCACACTCCCTTGTCCCTCAGTTATGTATTGATCTCACTTCACTTTGGTGGTCTTTGGAAAGATGCCCTTATTACTTCTTCTACCACATCTTTCAGACAGCTGCAGAATGACCGTTTCAGAAGTCTCAGGTCAACCTTCAGATGAAGTTGAAACTCCACATGGCAACCAAAACTCTGTATATTATGTGCCTGCTTTTCTAATCTCATCACCTAGGATTATTCTTTTGTAACTTACACAATAATATAAATTTTCATGAAAACGTGCATGTTTCTGGGTCACTGCATATGCTGCTTTCTCTACTTGGATGTCCTTCTCTCTTGTCTACATGACTATCTTCTACTTGCTCTTCAAAGTTCATTAAAATGTCCCTCCCATGAAGCCTTTGTGACACCCCCTCCCCCATCTAAATCAGTGCTCTGGGCACTGCATGACAATAACTCTCTACACAGACCTCTAACAGTTGCCATTCTCATGGTTCACAAGTATGCCCATCAGACCATCACCTTCTAGTGTTTTGAAACTGTTCTCTACTCCATAAGAATTTGCTAAATCCATGGAGAAAAGAAAAAGAGTAAATTCATACTAGTATTTTGGCTCTAATGAATGAGTGCTGGAAGAAGGGGTCAAATTGGCCCAAACAAAATTTAGGATTGGTTCTAGATTTGATTATTCCAAGCATTCCATAATTACCTTTATTAGAAGTAGCTGAGAATAAATCTATTCTCTAACGAATAACCTTTCCATCATTTCATGGATCTCCTTTTGGTTCTCTTCTTAGATATATTAACTGTTGTATCAACTTCAGCAAATCAGTAAAATTCCCTCCTTGTTCGTCATGATATGAAAGGGCCATGTGAGAGATTTCTTCTGTAGGTCTTTTTTCCCTCCAGCTCAGTCAGTTTCTGTAACATTACCATATCAGGTTGTGCTCTTTCATAAAAGGATTTCAAGAGACTGCTTTTTAAATTTCCCCCTCACCCTGAGCGTGCCTTAGCATAGGTTTAGTTTGATGAAACCTCGTATATCTATGAGGATTTGTTCACCTACATTCCAGGAAGGCATTATTCAGGCTCTGGAGGAATCCAGGCTGCTTTCACAATGCCTTCCTTGTTGCTGTGAGGTGCGGCTGGCAGTAGACACATGGCAGCGTGGTTCATATCTACAGGGGCTAAGTCTCTTAGTGCTTTGGAATAACTTAAGGCTAAATAATATTTGGTTTTCAATGGTTGCCATAGAAACACACTGAGATTAGGTGATTTACATCATGATTTCTGACAGCTGACCCAAAGCAGACTAAATAATTAAAAATCCACTTTTTTATCAGTGAAAATATCTTAGAGTAGAAAGGTAATAATTCAAGTATAGCAAGAGTTAATGCAGATGGGTTGGATCATACTTTCCCTAACACACTTCTGACTTCTGTTCTGGCCTATATCATACTGGCCTCCCAAGACGAGAGGGTTTTTCTTTCTTTCCTTCTCCCCACTCCTTTTTTTTTTAACTTCTGTTCTCTGTCATGTGGGTTGGTGAGGACATTTTTATTTTGAATTAACCAGGCTCTTAGGATGTGAGATGAAATATTATTCTCTCATCAGGCTGCCGCCATCACACAACTTCGTGTTTTTACCTAAAGAAATAACCTCAGTAAGACTATTTTTAAAAGTGCCTGCGTCTAAATATATACTCCAGTTAATCTAGAAGATTCTTTAAGAGAAAAAGTTCAAATACAGATTGATTTTATTTCGTCATCTCAAAGCAGTCTAGAAAATAAAACAATAAATTGCGCATGTGGCTATTGAAAAATCTAGGTTTGCAAATTAAATACACAGCGTAGCATTGCGGATTGGATGTTGAGTCATCACAGGTCGTGCTTTTGCTACTCTGGAATAAGTGTTTTCTGAAAAAGAAAATTGGAGCAGTGATGAGACGTGTGGGGAAGGAAAAGAGAATGGGCATTTATCGTGCATCTGTTACTTGCCAACTGCTGCTATAAGCTCAAATTTAATGTTCATAAGACCTGTATAACAGGTCATTTTTAGGCACATAATATAACAGAGGCACCAAATAAAAACTGGAAGTCTACTTCTCTGAACTTCTAATATTTTTCACGAAATATTATCACAGTTAACAATTTTGTGGGTATCATTAGGGAAAAGAATATGTTTTGTATAAACCTCTGTACCTAATGTACTTTTTATATTCTCAAATAAAATCATATTATTTACCTCACAGTGCACCTTGATTTTTCAACTATTAAATCATCAATCTTAGGGATTATTTAATATCAGCATACATATCTCATTCTTTTTAACACAATGTAGAATTTTATTTTATAATATATTTTATTCGGCAATTTCCATCCTGATGTACACTTAGGTTATTCTGTATTTTTCCTACTCTAAATTACACTATAATAAACATTCTTGTTCATATATCTTGAAATTTTCTAAGTATATATAGAACCAAATGCTCAAAATGCAATCGATGGGTCAAAGGATATCTTTGTGCAAAATTGTGTTGGATTCTGTCAACTTGCTTTTCAAAGTTGGTATAACAATTTTATACCTCCCAATACCATTCTGTGTATGTTAACTCTAATTCTATACCCATTTTATTGATGCAACTCCAGAAGATTTTTGAAGATCAAGGATCTAAACAACCTGATAAGAACCCTGCTCAGCATGACTGAAAACCTCCGGACATACCAAAAAGATACCTCAATAGAGTTTAGATCAATAAGATTTAAAAAAGGGGGGGGCATAATTAGACAGTGGTATCAATATGCTGCATAAACTAATGAAATCATGTTAGTTTGTAAATTCTATATTAGATTTTAAAAATTTCTTGAGAAGAATAAAACTTTAAAGCCAGTTGAGTGCTAATGGAGACATTTTCCTCCCAGGAGAATAAAGAAGAGATTGAATGAAGAAATCATGAAGAATAATAGACCCCCAAAATGTATTGTTTTAGTTGCATTTGATTTAAACTGGGGCATTATGCCTAGGAACCTAGAAATCATAAGAAACTAGAAGAGGATTGTGATTCTCCAGAAATTTACAGTTAAACATTCAAGAGTCAAGAAATAGTTTCAGAAAACACTGGAAAAGACCCTCCTAATCAGTGTGGCCGTCAAATAAATAGCACCATAAATGAATGGTCAGCAGTTTAGATATGAGAGTTGCCTTAGACAAGGGAAAGCTTTACAGAGAAGATAAGATTGAATAGGGGCCTGAAGAGACTCTAGACTCTGAAGAGGCCAGGCCGGCAGGGATGGTACTCCTGGGATAAAGCAAATCCAGTGACTTAATCTGACTATTTCACAACAGCATTATTTAATAGGTTAGATCCTTCAAACTGAGTTGCTTCGAGAAACCCATGTTTCTGTTCTTAGGTTTTTTGATTCTGCCTGAGGCCAAATGCGGAGGGGGTTGGTTTGTTCACTTTCTCTCTTTTTTTTTGGTGCAAATACAATTTTGTGGACCAGCTTTATAGATGAAAACCGGCAGAATTTAATAAAAACTTCAACTGTCTTTTTATCACAATGTATTGCATTGTATTACGCCATGTTATGGCGTATATTTTATGTTCCGTGGCTTCTTTTTTGTCATTCGACCTTGTGACTTTTATCAGCAATGTTAGAAAAACAATGCCATATGTACTTGGGTGATGAGAGCATAAGGTCAGCCTGAAATAAAGATAGAAATCAAAAACTCTTAAAAGGTCTTCATTTATCCAAGTTACCCTTCATAGTACACCAAATTTTTGTCACTAGACTCTCTTTTGTATTAGAGTAAGGTCTAATTATGGCCCACCGCCTGTTTTTGTAAAGCCTACAACTTAAGAACGTTATTCAAATGGTTGGAGAGAAATTAAAAGACTAATATTTTGTGACACACGGACATTGTATAAAATACAAATTTTAGTGTCGATAAAGTTTTTGAAACTTACTTGTCACAACAGCAGAGTTGAAGAGCTGTAATAGGATTTGTATGACCCACAAAATATAAAATATTTGCTATCTGGCAATGTACAGAAAAAGTTTGCTGACCTCCAGGTCGGAGGATGGATTTTGGAAACTCACAGTAAAAGTGCTGCCCGGGGCTTCCCTGGTGGCGCAGTGGTTAAGAGTCCGCCTGCCGATGAGGGGGACACGGGTTCGTGCCCCAGTCCGGGAAGATCCCACATGCTGCGGAGCGGCTGCGTCCGTGAGCCACGGCCGCTGAGCCTGCGCGTCCGGAGCCCGTGCTCCGCAAAGGGAGAGGCCACAACAGTGAGAGGCCCGCGTACCGAAAAAAAAAAAAAAAAAAAGTGCTGCCCGAATGGGTAGCAAGACAGGGGAACGAGGACCACTTGAGACCCACGTGAGCAGCTTCCTGAATTTATACAGGAGAAGAGGTGCCTGTGATAAACATCAGGAGCTCTCCCCCTGCCTCCCATCAGCCCTGCTATCTTCAGCACAGCTCATCAAGTAGGTTCAAAGTCAAAGGTATCGGAACCAATTTCCAATCAGCTCAACATTCCCACTCTCTCATCTGCTGTTTTTGGGCCCTGCTCAAAACCTCATCTGGTCAAAATCTTCCAACTTTCTAGATTCCTTCTGGGAACTTCCTTGACTGCTGTCCCTACTTGGAAAAGTTCCTCTCCTCCAAGTTTCTTTGCCCTGAATATGCTGAGAAAGGTTAAAACATGAAAACCCTAGACCAGAGGTTCTCACAGCCTGGTCCAATGGGCTTTAGGGCATCTCTGCAAACCTTTCAAGAGGTTCATGAGATCGTGATATTTGCATGAAAATACAGAGATGTTATGTGCTTTCCCACTGAGCATCTTCCGATACAAAAGTAAAGGTGGGCAGAACTGCAGGTGCCTGACTCAGCATGGCAGCACCAGACTGTATGAGCAGTCTCTATTCCTTACCACTGTGCACTCTCAGTAGGAAAACAAAACCAGTTTCTCTTAACAATTTCCTGGGTGAAGTAGTAAAAAGTATTGCTTTTATTAGATCTCAATCCTTGAGTCCATGTCTTACTCTTCTGTGTGATGAAATGGGAGGTCCACATAAAGCACTTCTGTTGCATGTCAAAGTGCAGTGGTATCTCCAAGAAAGCACTTGTGTGATGGTAGCAAATGGGCAATGGTGGGCCCTTTCGCATGTGAAACACCTTTTTACTTGAAAGAATACCTGACAGACTGAATACGGTTATTCATACATGAATATTTGGCGGACATTTTCTCAAAAATGAACAAGATGACACTGTCACTTCAAGGAAAACAATCGATAATGTTGGTTGCCTGTGATAAAATTTGAGCTTTTCAAGAGAAAATTAGAATTTTGAAAAACTTTTGTCTACTGTCATGATCTTGACAGCTTTCCAATACTTCAAGACTTTTCTAATAAGATCCATGATGATATTAATGAATGTGATTTTTTTTTTTTTTTTTTTTTTTTTTTGCGGTACGCGGGCCTCCCACTGCTGTGGCCTCTCCTGCTGCAGAGCACAGGCTCCGGACGTGCAGGCTCAGCGGCCATGGCTCACGGGTGCAGCCGCTCCGCGGCATGTGGGATCTTCCTGGACCGGGGCACGAACCCGTGTCCCCTGCATCGGCAGGCGGACTCTCAACCACTGCGCCACCAGGGAAGCCCATGAATGTGATTTTTTAATATTACATTATGAAATGTGTTAAACTTCAGAAGAGAGGTATAGCTTAGTGAACGGATGGATGCCATTATCATCAGTACTACAAACGATGCATGGGTCAACTATTCTTTCAAAAGTCAAGTCCAATGGATTTCGATGCAACAGATGTGAAAAATTCATCAATATGCTTTCCTATTACCTATTGCAGCTAACCTTTAAGAAACGATTTGTTGAGATTTGCTGTGTTGCCACAATTATCTGAAAATGATTAAAACTATTACTCATTTCCCAACTACATATCTGTGTGAGACCAGGTTTTAATATACTTCAACCAAAACTACCTATCACAACAGATTGAAAGCAGAAGCAGATATGAGAATTCAGCTGTTTCCTATTAAGCCAGACATTAAAGAGAGTTGTAAAAATGTAAAACAATGCCACTCTTTTCTCTTTCTTGTTTTAGAAAAGGCAGCTATTTTTAGAATGTTACTTATACCAATATGTTTATTACCGGGACTTTATGACGGTTATTTCTAAATAAAGTAATAAATAAATAATAACATTTTCTGTTTTAATTTCCAAGATGATAAATACCGACAGATACAACCCACATCTACAAAAGCTCTTTGGGATCCTCAGTCATATTTAGGATTGTAGAGAGGTCTTGAGACCACAGAGTTTGAGAATCACTGTCTCAGGGGCCAGAGAGAGGAACTGAAGCAAGAGGAAATGAGAATCATCTTGATTAGAGCCAAAGTGGGGACAACTCAGCTGTGGTCGAGGGGGTGGATTAGGAGTGGGCTTAACTTGCAGGATATGGATACTCTGGGGATGTAAGGGGAAGGAGAATTCAGGGAGCCTGCCAGAGGATTGTGGACCAGGTTTCGGCAGGGTAGGCCCTGTGTCCTTGTACTGCTGCTTAGAAAAATCTGGTTGGAGATTATTTTTTTATTGAGATATAATTGACACATAACATTCTTTTGCATGTGGTTGTCCAGTTTTCCCAAAACCATTTATCGAAGAAGCTGTCTTTTCCACATTGCGTATTCTTGCTTCCTTTATCAGTAGATTAACTGAACATATATGCATGGGTATATTTCTGGGCTCTCTGTTCTATTCCATTAATCTCTGTGTCTGTTTTTTGTGCCACTACCATACTATTTTGATTACTATAACTTTATAGTACAGTTTGAAGTCAGAACATGTGATACCTCCAGCTTTGTTCTTCTTTCCCAAGATTGCCTTTGGCTATTCGAGTTCTTTGTGTTTCCATACAAATTTTAGGATTATTTGTTCTTGTTCTACGGAAAATGTCTTTGGAATTTTTATAGGGGTTGCACTGAATCTGTAGATTGCCTTGGGGAGGATGGGTGTTTTAACAATATTAATTCTTCCAATCCATGAGCACTATATATCTTTCCATTTATTTGTGTCTTCTTCAATTTCTTTCATCAGTGTTTTCTAGTTTTCATTGTACAGGTCTTTCACCTCCTTGGTGAAATTTATGCCTAGGTATTTTATTCTTGATGTAACTGTAAATGGGATTATTTTCTTAATTTCTAGTTCTGATACCTTGTTATTAGCATATAGCAATGAGATAGATTTTTGTATGTTGATTTTGTATTCAGCAACTTTACTGAATTTGTTTATTAGTTCTAACACTTTTTAGTTCTGGTTTTCTATGTATAATATCATGTCATCTGCAAATAGTGATAGTTTTACTTCTGTCTTGGATGCCATTTATTTCTTTTCCTTGCTCGCATTATTTTTCATAGTACCTCTTAGGTAGGAGGCCTTGGAAAACAGTATCTGTGGTCTTTCTCCATCCCTCTGATTTAGGAGAACAAGTTTGTAGAAAATGAGAGCCTTTCTCCCCCCATCTCCCAGCCACAGTAACGGGAAGTATATGTGTCTTCAACGCAACTCTAAGCTGTGAAAACTTCAGGGAGATCTTGCTTGCCCTTAAATTTAATCCTACAATGTTGTTCATGTCTAAAATACAAATAACAACAATTTGTAATTAGAGATAAAAAACTTAAATCCCATATATGATCAGGACTCCTCGATTTCCATGTTCTCTTCTTTTAATCCCCTTTCTGTTACTTCTTTTCTCCTCATCTGTTCTGGGGTACATAACTCTGTATGTTGCCTCAATTTCTTTCATGGGATGAGGTAGTTTACAAATAATGATAAAGTCAGCAATGTAAGAAATAATATTTTGTACACCAGTTTAATCTAAACTGTAATCAATGATATTCAACTCTCTCCTATTTCCACCAAATATTTTGCCTTTTATTCCTTTAATGTTGAAAATACTACAGTTTGATATTTTTATTCCAGTAGTAAAATATATATATGTGGTGGTGAAAATATTAAAAAGGAAAAAAATACAGGACCTTTCATATGAAAGTAATGGATTTTGGTAAACAGAACAGCAATCTATTAATAAGTACTAAGTGTTTATTCATTGGCCTTTAGGATGTGAATTTCTCTTAATAAAACCATTTGGTGATATATTTAAATTGTGCTGAATGTGATGGTTGGCAACGGAAAAATGGTAAAATACAAGCTTATCAGGCCACCAGAGGAGTAAGCTTGGGCAGTAACAACAAAAAAGTGGGTGTGTACTGTTCTCACTTTCTTCACATTTCTCTCTCCCCCCATTGAGGGGATGACGAAGATGATGCTGTGACAAGTCCTGTGTATGAAAGTTACAGGAAGTAGAAAAGGGTCTGAGCTGTTGAGAGTGATTTTGTCTCACTTTTAGGAAAAGGGTAAGAAGATCATAATTAGACCAGAAAAGATTATTCCATTTGTAGATATAATTGCTAATTTTTTAGCAAAACTGATTAAACTTCAATTTTTTTGTGAAAAATGTATTCTTTTCGAACCAATTTTCAGGCCCATTTGTAATTATTCTTTGCTTTTTGAAGCTGAAGCACTGGGAAATGAATCAGAGCCTGTGTGTTGGGTAGTATTTTGCACAATCGAGTAATCCACCTGGAGCCAGCCTTTCAGAAGCTTGGGGTGCTATGAAACTAGATGAGTCTTTTCTTTTACATTTAAAAAAGTTTGTAGCACTAGGTAAGTCATATGCCTGTCACATACACGTGGTCTGTGTCTACATGATGCCAACACAACCATTAAGAAAGTGAAAAATTGGATCAACCCACTGACTTATTTGTTTTACTGAACTCAATTTTTTTCCTTCACATTTTCATTTACTTTTGCTCCTTCCCTTACTCGGTGAAATAGGTTCAAATACCCAGTTTGTGTTTTTGTAATAGGACTTTTTATTTTCAGATCACTGATGACATGTTTCCCACTTAAAAAATGTTAAGTGAGTGATTCAGTTGACTTTATTTTTGTACTTTATATGCTTTAAAATATTTTTAATGGATGTACGTTATGAGTTCAAAGACTGATTGATTTATCCTCCTGAGGGTTTCTAAACTGACTGAATTTCTTATTTATATGATCTCTGAATGTGCAACAAACACTAGGTGTGTCTCCTTTGCATTCCTGCGAGCATTCTGTTTATGAACGGGGTCTTGTCCCATGTATGCAGGTGGGAGGTGATAAGTTCACAATCCATCACTACTGAATGCCAGGCAATGCTTTGGGAGGCAACACATACAGAGATTGAAAACCTGCTTTAAAAAAAAGAATACAATTTCAAATTCATTATCATTTTTGTATACTGTCATAGATCTAAACTGTAGAAAAATGGACATAACTGAATCTGAAATCTCCTCCATCTATTCCAATTAAACTGTGTTTTCTTTCACTTATTCCAGTGGCATTATGCTATTCTCAATGCTTGGTTGCCTTTTATGCTACAAAGGTATTTGAAACCAACTTTTATGGAAAAATACAAGTATCTGGTTTATATCATTAAAATGCCCTTAAGTCATGCCCAGTGCTGAAGTTGAATAACTGACAATTAAGTAATTTTAAAATGTTATAATTGGCTTACTATCTTAAGCTTTAATATTTTCAATCTAAAAATACTCATAAATGTTGATGTCATTTTGAATAAAAGTAATCTCACTATACTTTAAATAAAACTCATAGTTTGTATATGACCCAAGAGTTTGCTGGGACTGTTCACTTCTAAATAGGTTGTTTTCATGTTATCTAGAGGCAAACTAAGACTTTCAAACTCAGACTCTTTAAATACATAGAAGACTCTACCACAGCCAAATACGAAGGAAGTAGGGAAATTAGTTGACTTGGGTCAATGTGACATAGAGTTACTTATACATTTTGATTTTTAAAAAATGTTTTTAAAATTCCAACACACATTCTGAGAGAAATGAATGATTTTTATGAATAGACTTTTACATGAAATAAGAAGGTCTACCTGAGCGATTCTAAAGCCTGAATTTTAAGTTCCTGGAGCTCAGGAATAACTGGAATGCCAATGTCAGGGCCTGCACTTACAGTACCTTGCTTTAAAGAATGGCCTAGTTGCTACATTGGTCAAGTCTTTCCAGGAACCAAAGATCAGGGAGGAGGTAAACCTAAGAACTTAGAATAAAGTAACCAAAATGAATAGATCAAACACAACCTGTAACTAATCTGCGTGTTCCACAATGGGTAAAATCACTTTGACATCTTTAAGTCATCGAATTAGTAAAGCTATCTTTCTTGTAATGAAGACTTTGAGATTGCCATTTAACTTCAACCTTGAAATATTACCCTCCAGTATAATCAAACATTTAGCCAAAATTAACATTTTTAAAAAAGGAAACCTGGTTTGCATGGTTAAGTACCAATTAAAAATGATAGAAAATTCTTTATAATTTTATAGCTATTATGAGAAACTGAGTTCCTAGTCATATGAAAATATTGATGCATACTTAACTTAGTTCATACATTTTGCTAAAATTAAAGAATTATGTCATGTCATATATCCCAACATACCTTTTTGTTGTTGAATTAATTCTTTCACAATAAAAAAAAAGTGATTATGATACGTAGGTCCTAATTACATATTATATATAAAAAAACTAAAAACATATATATAATTGATGATGCCTTTAGTAGAGAATATGAATAACAGAGCCTACAGCTTTTGCTTCATTAAGATAACTAATCAAGCTGGTCTTAAAGTATTTTTGCTTTTTTTGAGCTCCTGTCGTTTTTAAATTCTGTTTCCAGTCTGGTTTGGTTAATATCTCAAACTTCTTTAAAAAAAGATTTTTTACAGAATAAAATCAATTTGTATTATCCCAAACGGAAGCATCCTATCTTCATAATAAGTTATTAAAAGCACTTTAATTAAGAACCTGCTAGAATACTTAGACTTTATAGGAAGACATCTAGGAGAAGTTATATTTTATCAATTTATTTAACTTCATTAAAAAGAAAAATTAAACTTTGGCTAGTATGAAGATCAACAGTAACATAAAGCTTTAATATGTATTTTGATGCTCAAATGTTATTGTAGCCTGAACCTGACCACGCATTCTTTGATTTGTAATTTGTTTTTACCTCAATCTTTGTTCCATAGATCAAAATAGAAACGTTTTGCAAGAATTATTAAACAGCAGCTACCAATCTGTTGTTAAATTCATAATAATCTGAAACATATGGATAGATCCCCTTAAGTACTGGAGTTCCACAATTCAAGGCAAAAAAAGTGAGGATGGAGATTGGGAGGTTTATTGCTGAGTTCATCACTTTTCAGAGACGAGACAGGTCTAGTCCAAAATCCAAACATGTCCATTTATCTCACAAGAGAATTTTATTGCAGATACCAAACTGTGTTAATTATGTGTTATAAATGTTGTCTTGCAGGACTGTCACCAACTTATATTTTCAATATTAGTTTTCACATTTCTGTTTATCTCCTTTCTTTTTTTTTTTTTTATCTCCTTTCTTGGTGTGTAATTGTTTAGCAAATTGCTTCAATGATATGTAAGGCTTGAAGGTAGTTATTCCTACCTAGTACTATTTTGAGATTTTAGGAGACTCAACAAATAAGATGTCTTTCTCCATCCTTAGTTAAAAATTTTGAGAGATGGGAGGGGGGATGGGGAAAGAGAGAGAGAGTGAGAGAGAGGCAGCAAAGCTAGGTGGATGGAGTTTAAATCTGCGACGGATGAAAGCCGAGATTCAGGTAAGACTATGTATTGCAACAATGGACTTTCCGTCCTCTGAACACCTGAACTGAACCTGCCCATCTAGGACAGGCTGCTGCACCCATGGCCAAAGCCTGTCCTTTCACCACTTTGGGCACTAGGAGTACAGCTGACCGCGATCTCCCCACTAGCTCCACACAGAGGAGCAGAAGAGTGTCCAGCCCCTTCCCCCAAGCCCACTGCTCTGTTGGCAAAAATCTTTCAATAATGTCCCAATCTCTTAGGATAAATTGCTTCTGTATCCTCACATGGCTTCAGTGTGAGATCCAGCGCAACTGAAATTCTGGCTCATTTTCATGGTCATTGTGTATGCTGGTCTCTCCTGGACCACACTCTTCTCTGACATCAGATTACAGCCAAAGTGTCACCTCCTTGCAGAGATACTCCAAGGTTTCTATAAAATGGGAACTTGCCCATCACGATGACTTCACATTTGATCACAGACACTTGCTTCATGTCTGAGCTCTGTTTCAGAGTGTGTTTCCTAACACCAGGGACTGTTTCTGTCTTGCCCACCAGCACACTCTTAGTGCTTCATCTGCACATGATAGACCTTCGGTAAATGGGTATTTAAATATACGAATGAACAAGCAACTGAGCGCAATGTGTTGGTGGGTACAAGAGGGTGAAGTCAACAGTAAGACAGAGGCATTGTTTCTCAGAAATGTGGATGCAGTCATGTTGATCTATTGATGTTAGTCCCCCTGGGATTCACTGCATACATTTCCAGGGTGCCAGGTTGATGGTGTAAATGTCCAGTCTGTGGCCTTAAAAGATGATGGGGCAGCCAGCTCACCGTGGGTAGAACCCAAGGCCTTATCCTTGACAGCACAGTATGTAAGGAGACCAGTATGAACATACAGATGTATATTTTTTTAAGCTTTATTGAGGTTACATAATTGACATTTTCAGCTGTAAATTTTTAACTAGTGCAATTTATGTAAAATTTGGTGAGCTAAAGTATGCAGAAAATCATTACCATGTGAGGGGTTAATAAGTAATTTTTGACGATCACTGTTGCTAGAGCAGATTGCCCGGTTTTAATAAACTGCAAAGAAAGGATCAAGAATCCTTGATATTACCCCAACTATTTTAGTAAGTTAATGTTTTTTCTTCTCTACTCCCTGGCGCCTGCCAAGAGCAGGAGGAAAAAATCTGGATTACTTGGCATTTATTGGGTAAACAGCATTTCATTTTTATACAAACGTTGACATTAATTAAGTCTTCTAACATCTGGGATGTAGGTAAGTGTTCTGCTAATTTTGTGGAGAAGGAAATGAAATCCCAGTGGCCTGGCAGAGTGCCAAGGTGCAAGTCGACGTCAGGACCGGGAGTGCTACTTGGGAATTTTCGGCTGTGAATCTTCTGTTCAACTAAACGAAACTCATAAGAGAAAAGCACGTTGGGGGTATATTCCTGTTTTTGTGTTTCCTATCAAACCTGGAAGGCCCAATAATCTCATGAGAATTTCTGTTTCCAATCTCAGTTTTATAAGGAAGTGAACCACAGTAAGTATCACACAGGAATCTCCAATGTCATACATTCATGTGAATCAGAATTTTGAAAAATATTTTTACTTTCTACTCCTTTTTTCTCTATATTATATTATTTTACTTTATTTTTGTTCCTTAAAAGTCTATTTCAACCCATGAAACCCAACCCTTGAAAGAAAATCATTGTGATTATAAAATGAAGGCTATCTAAATAAATGTCACACCTTTTTTTAATTTCTAAAGCCATTTTGTAGTAGGTGCTATTTTGGTCATACGGCACAAATCAAAAATATTTTTTAAAAAACCACTTATCCATCCTGGAAAGAAAACTTCCATCGTAATTGCTTAAAAATTTAGTGTAAGACCTAAATAAGTCAACTCAAATGTAAAATAGATCCACCCACCCCCTTTTGTTCCCATAGTTCTTCTGATTTATTCAAGTTCATCGGGGACAGAGGGAAGTTGCCAAGGACGGTAATGGTGGGGACTGAGGCAGCCTAGACTCTGGTGCGCTACTACATGGGCTCCAATTGTATGTCTGTTGCCAACAGGCTAAGCGACCCTGGGAGAATCGTTTCCCTCTTGGTGTTTCAATGTCCTCACCTGTAAAATGGGTATGCTAAGAGTACCCACCTCATGGGTTATTGTGAGGATTCAATGCATTAGCCCATGTAAGGCATTTAAAAAATCATTTACACTTAATAAAGGTAAGGCATTTAGAAAGACGCCTGGCACACAGCTACACCATGTAAGTATCGGTTATTAATAGTGTTTGGGATGTAATTGCTATATCTTGTACTTCTAAAATTAGCCCTAGATAAATGCTCTCCATGCTGTAGAACACATTAAGGGCTGAAGAGGAAAAGAAATATTGTTAGAGCAGGAGGGAGAGATGCAGTTTGGCAGAAGGCCAGGTTTCCATTCGTAGCTTATTTCTGTAACATTTCCATAAACTTCCCTTGAGTACAATGAGAAACTGTGTAAAGTGATACTCCTGGCTTTGAATGAACCCACAGCACAAGAGAATTCACACAGTAAAATTGAAGAAGCTGGCTAAGAATGTACAGCTACTTTTCCCTCACAAGAATGAATACAGGAAAATGTGGACATATCATTTTTAGCATATTTTAAAATTGCTCTCAGACAGTAGCCAATTTTGATAAGCATTTGGTAGGGGAATGGCAAGCGTGACTTTACATTGTGTTGGGTTTCACAAAAGCCTGATACCTGGGAACAAGCAGCCTTTATTCTATCCCTTCGAAGATGAAGATAGCTGATGAAAGGTGCGCCTTGATAAATAAGAACACGTTTGTAGGGTGCATGCTTTAACACTACAGCTAGGTGCCCCAAGGCAGAATTTAAGGAAGAGGAAGCATAATTTTTAAATTTAGTAATCATCTATAGGCTTAATAGTTAAAAATACAGTTCCAAATTTGGGGTTGCTATTTAATTTTAGATAGCATTTGAAAGAAGTGTACTGAAAAAAATTGGAAATCTGAGCGTATTTGATGTGCTTGTATATGTTACAAGTGTAGAGAATCATGTAAAGTTACACTGAAAAAATTCTATAGTAATACGTATAAGTATATAGCATTGTACCACTTTAGAGAAAATCTAAACTTGGAGATATCATTCTGTTTTTAATCTCAGGGACAGATAAGCTAGTGTCTCCTTGAGTTTTTACATTCCCCCATAAGAGCTGTGAAAAACACTGATTTTAGTGAGCTAGAACACAGAGTATTTGTTGTAAAAAAAAAAAAGGCAGAATTCATCAAACTAAGATGAAATTGGCCTTTGTGACACGGGGCTCTATCTTGATCAGCTGGGTGACTTTGCAGCACCACCAAAACACTGGAAGTAAAGGTGCTGTACTCAGCATTCATTTCAGGATTGTAAAATTTCCAACAAAGTTGTCTCCAGGCATGAACATTCAGATGATGAATTAGAAATATATCGAATCATTCCATGCTACCTTCTCTGGGGTTTTGCTTAACAAACGTCACCTTCCAAATGGAAAACCCCTCTTGTGAAACTTCTAGTAAGTGGATCTGTGCTTTCAAGGAGCAGTTCTGGAGATACAATAATTTTTTTCTAATATGCCAATAGAAAAAAAAATCCTTTAGCAATGGTATGCAATTTTTAGAAAGCAAACACGATTTCAGTGATTTAAGCACCATTCAAATTTTAGTCAGTTTGCAACTGAAGGTGAATAAATGCAACTGCATAGGCATGAAAAACATAAATCTTACCACTTCATGTGGTCCAAGAGAAGGCTTTCCTGGCTGCCCTTTGTTAATAGTTAGATAATGATTCTACGCGGCCTGAAAACAGAACTCCTTTCAGACTTGCCCACTCATGTAGTCAAGCCTTCTTTCCAATAATTACATTAAATTAGCTAAATATCCATAGAAAATGCAAACTTTCATTGGAAAACCTGACCCAGTTTAGAGTTTGCTCTCTTATAAACACTCAATTGAAACTGGGTCTCTTTGGAGCTATCTTCCCTTAAGTTCATGTAGCAGGTTAGGTGGTGTGTGGGGCTGCACTGGTGGCATCACCTCTTAGAAGCGTGGGATCCTGGGCCACCACCTGATTTTCTGAATCAGAATCTGTTCTCACAAGATCCCCAAGGAAGTCTGAGAAGAGCTACTCTAGGTAACTAGCGCCCAGACAGTGGCCAGTTCATGACAGGGGCTCCCTAAATGTGCTGATCAGTTGGCTACATGAATAAACAATTTCGCAGGAAACTGGCCATTAAAAGAGCTTGAGGCAAAAAAAAAAAAGAAAAAAATAACAGTAACGTAGTTCCATGAAAAATTCTAATCAGTGCGTAAAATTTGGTACTTTAGCCTGAGGCAATTTAAGGAAGTTCAATGTCAATAATTTCCAAGGACAGTATTTAAAGCAATCTCATGCTGAATGAAGCAGGAGTTCTTTCATACCACGTGAGATGGAAAATCATCATTTTCTAGTAACTGGGAGGAAAGAAGGAAGGATCCCTGGATGGGCTTATCAGAGACACCTTTAAGTGGAACTTTCACCTTTACAGTTGGATGACTGACACCCTGCCACATTTTTAGCATGCTTTTTCCTGCCAGGGGTGGTCATAAATTCTGACCACAGATAATTTAATCACGATTAGTGCAGTAAATGAAGATGAACATATAGCGTTCGCCTGTAATTTGAAAATGACCTTCCCAGACCTTCTTCAGCAGCGCGCAGACTTGGAGCAGCTCCTCCCCTGGGGAGAACCCGTCTGCACCAGGCAGGTCTCCTCCCCCAGCTACTTTCTTATGATACATAACCGAACTCGGGGTGCTGCCTGGCTGTGGACCAGCACAGAGCCAGCTGGCCATCGGGGGTTGAAGCCAGGGCCCAGGCCTCTTAGGTACAGGACTCCAAGGAGCTTTGCCCCCCGGCTGTTGTGTGGGCCAAAAGAGGATTTACTCTCCAGTGGCAGAGACCAGTGTGCAAACGAAGGATGTGGCCCAGTACACACACCTTAACACTCTGCTGTGAGCACCTTCATCCTTTAGGGTTGGTCTGTGTCTGAAGACAGTAGAGTTGGTTCCGGCAGTGAAAAGCTGGAAAAAGGACCTCGGGTCTTATCTTCTTCGGAGAAAGAATTCAGCAAAGAGACCAAGATTGTGAAAAAGATGAAAGTATTTATCAGAGGGCAGCTTAAGCTGCTTATATGGGGGCAGTTTTCTGGGTTGTCTCTGGCCAATCATCTCCATATTTGGTACTGACGTGCGCGTGTATCTCTCCGCCAAGATGGATTCCAGCTGGCGTCTTCTCCCTCCTTTTATCCTTCCCCTAGACGGAGGGGCTTCTCTGCACATGTGTCAGGAGGGAAATCCACAAGAATGCACCCAGTCAGGTCCCAGTGCTCCTACTGGTATCCCATCTCGAAGCATCCCCAGGAGACCGGTTGCTGCGGCTCAACCTGGGGCCTATCTATCTCCTACCTCAGGGTTAGTCAGAGAAGCTCAAGGAGAAATCACAAACTCACCAAGCTGTGTGTGGCACACAGCCTGAAACAATGCTTGTTGTTAAGAATATTGCTTGATTCTGTGACAACTAATATCAAGGCTGCTTTTGCATGGTGAAAGCTTTTCCATAATTTTTCTTTATCATACTAATCGTATTTAACCTTATACTAATTGCCTTGTTTAAAAATACAGGCTGTGGTGAGAATCAGATCAAATAAGGATGTTATTGTGCTATGTCTTTTCCGAAACTGGTTAGCCAAGACCCATTCATATATTTACAGAGAAAAAAGTAAAGATTCCTCTTTTTGATATTAAATAAAATAAAACCAAACCAAACACACATATAACAGAGCCCAGATACCCTCCATGAGTAGCTGCTAAGTAAAATGAAGTATTCAACTTTGAATTTGATTTCCCCAAATCAGGAGCTCGGAAATAGCCTCTCCTTAATCAGAGTCCAAGTGCAGCCTGGTCTCACATGCTGTATCTGGTGCACAATGATGCCCCCCGTCCCCCCCACCCCGGCCAGGCCCCCAGCCCCATCACCAAGCTCCCAGAAGGGCCATCAGTGTTCCCATCAGGTGCATCATGGGCCATACTTCTGCTCAGCTCTGCTCAGGCTTCATTGCAGTAAAAGCTCACAAATCTCTATTTTTATAGAAACAGAAACTAGGATTAGTGAAGAAGGTAACGTGTGCAAAGCTCAGGGCTGCCAGGAGGTAGAGCTGGGACGTCACACCCTCTTCTCGTTACCCTTTCCCCAGCACCTCCACAGGACGAAACCAAAGGCACCTCCGCTCCAGATGCGAGGTGATCTCAAGTTCATTGTGCCCATTCTTGCAATGGTGGGAAAACAAGATGCTGCTGGGTGAATGTTGCACTCTGTCCAAAGCCAACTCCATTGATTATAGAAGAGAATCGTCAGTATCACTCATCCACATAGCACATGTTGGGAACTTGCTGTCCTGCAGGCCTGGGCTCCCTACATAGAAAGCTACAAGAAGGACTCAAGTAGCCCCGACCTTCTGTCAAATGGGAAGATCCATAGGTTAACTGATGTGGTGAGAAATAGTGTGATTTTAAAATACAAAGCACTGGGTTATGAAAACACAGAGGAAGACCTGACGGACTATGCCGGGGTCACCCTGGAATATCTTCTGGGGAAAGTCAAGTTCGAATTGTGTCTTGAAAGGATGAAGAGGAATTTGCAGAGCAGGTAAATGAAGAGGACGGGCTGAGAGAGTGGCAAGCACTGAATGTGACGGTCTAAAAAATAAATAAATAAAAAACTATTTTCCATGAAAATTGAGAATCTGAATTGGATATGCTGTAACGGTAAACTGCAACCAAATTTTGAAGACTTACTACCAAAAAACCCTTAAAATAGTTTAGACACGGTATATAATAAAGTGTTATTAACATTAAAAAATAAGTAAACAGATGGTGAATTGGGGGAGTTAGAAATAGCTTAATCCCGGAAGGATGGAGCCCCATTCCAACCTCACAGACCCTTCGTTGATAATCTAGCTGAATCATTTAGGTCTGCGTGATTTGGAAAGAAGAAAGGGTACGTTTTGATTTGGGGGCGGTCCTGGTTGGAGAAGAAGGATCTGGGAGTTTCTGAAAGGAGACGGGCTACTGGGAAGAAACTCTTGTCTTGTTCTGGAAGTTACTCGTAGTGTTGGCCCGAGCTGGCCCGAGCCGATTCCTGAATTGCAACAAGATTAACCTGATCCTTGTCGAGCTTCTCTTTTTGTTATCCACTTAGGAGTTCCCCTGTTGGTGTCAAGTTCAGAATTCAGCTTCACACCTGTTTCAATCAATGGCCTCTAAGGAGGAAGGGGTAGCATTTAGGGGATCTGAGACAGGGGATCTTGTTCAATTCATATCTCCCGTATGAATTCATAAATACTCAGTTTATGTAAAAGTGATATTAATAATTAAACACCAACATCTGTAGGATGCTGGCAGTATCCGGGCTACGCCATCAACTACACCATTGCATTTGGTTCCATCAGTAACCCCATTCCAGAGGTACTAGGTTTATCTCCCATTTTCTAGGAAAGGGACTTGCAGAGAGGTTAAGAAACACGCCCAGATAATGCAGTTTGTCAGGAGCAGAGCTGAGATTTGACCTCGAGCCTGATGGAGTGTCCAGAGCAGGTAACTTCTGCTGTCCTCCATGGAGCTGAGTCTCCCACTCTCTCCAATTACCCGGCAGCCTTGGTAACATTTATTCAACACAATTAAATAAACAGCAAACGTCTCTGTTACTGATGACACTTGTTTTAAATAGTCATCTCTTTCACAGAGTTTTGCCCACTTCACTCGGTTGAGCTAAACAGAATTCAAATATATTCAAAGGAACATTGCCTACAGTGGACGATTTATGACTTTGCCCAGGTTTCTTAGTTTACAAACTGGAAGAGGCCCTGGACTCACTCAGAAACCCTTTCAATGTTTGAAAAGACATATATATAAAATGCCATTACTTTTATCCCTTTAAGTTGTCTAATCACAAGTGAAAATAACCAGGGTGAGCTTTGATAGAACAGCCCATTTCAGGCCTAGGATAAGACACTTTGGAGCATAAAATTAACCCTGTGGACGCTTAGCGTTCCCAAAGTCTCTTGGGCATTTGCTAGCTGAAACTGTAGAATAATAGTGCCAGGTTCTTAAATTTCCATCACTAGGTTTCTGGAAACTAATTTGGATAAAGTAAGAACATTTTCATGTGTTTTCCCAGCCGGTGAAAGTCGGATGTTAGCTACTTAAATGACTTTCACCTTTATATTTGTTTTAAAAGTTATTTTCCATTTAAGTATTTTTCTTATATATCCCCTGATATTTTCCCACATTTTCCCACAGTTATTTGATCAAAATGTAGCTGAATTTATGATGAAAATATTTCAAGGCAGAAGGTACAAACATTGGATCAGGGTTTTCAGATATTTGTTTCTTTTCACTGACCTAGGCTGTTTGATTTAAAAAAAAAAAAATCTATGACAGTAGTATAAAAGAAAAACTGTCATGTAAGCCTGAACTTTATGAATGCCTATGGAAATTTTTCAGAAAAGGCAACCTTCTCCTTTAACTGCAAGAACATAGCTCCCAGATTATATGGAATTTAAGGATCAGCTTCCTGAAAGACTTGAAGAAAAATTTCCAATCTCTTACATTGCAGGGCCACTTGAATTGTAGGCACTGGTATCATTTGCAACACAGCCTCAGAATGTTCTGGCCTGAAAGGAAACTAGCCTTTCAGGACAGCTTGTGTGATATATTTCAACATTAAAATGAAACATGTTCTGTTTATATGGACTAAAAAAAAATGTCTATTTAAAAATTAAACTTCAGGTTTTATCTTGCCACAAGCTCTAAGACCACAGTCTGGGAGAATAACAATTTTCTCCACTTACTCTGGTTTGTACATAATTTTCAGTTATCTGAACTGATGGGTATTTAGTCCTGAGAGGACAGCCCCATTATTATAGAGATGTATCTTGGATGTTTATTTATCTTTAAATTTATCCTGCACTTTAATTGGATTCTTTTTTGAGAAAAAGAACCTGCTTTTTTATTTTTATTTATTTTATTTTATTTTATTTTGCGGTACGCAGGCGTCTCACTGTTGTGGCCTCTCCCGTTGCGGAGCACAGGCTCCGGACGCGCAGGCTCAGTGGCCATGGCTCACGGGCCCAGCCGCTTCGCAGCATGTGGGATCTTCCCGGACCGGGGCACGAACCCACGTCCCCTGCATGGGCAGGCGGACTCTCAACCACTGGGCCACCAGGGAAGCCCGAACCTGCTTTTTAAAAACTGCTTTAAATATTACCAACATCAAAATATCTTGTCAGGGAGTGAACACGCCTTTTGTAACAAGAGGATCAGTGGATTTGATTCCTAAATGTGCTTCCTTACAGAAAGATGTTGGCATACTTTAATGCGTGGAAGGTACTTAATATCTGTTTTGATGGGCGGAATAGAACCCTTTATATTCTCACAGAAGGTCGTTCAACAGCTCAGTTAATCTAGGGTTTGTTCTATAGTCCTGAATCTACAAACTCTGCCAATTTTGAACATCATAAGTAAATAAAAGACTGAAGACATCCTAACTTTCAAACAGTCTGAAGTCAAGAAAAAGAACAAAGAGAAAAGGAGCCAATTGCAAACATAATTACACACCAGTGTTCTCTGTGTACATAGTTATCTACCCTGGGCTCTCTGTGTCCATGATGACATACCCAGTTATTCTTCATGTACAGAATGACATATCCAGTGTTCTCTGTGTACACAGTTATAGACGCAGGGCTCTCTGTATTTGGGGTTTGGAAAGAAACAGTTGCACAATCCACTTGGGGAAGCTTTGCAGTTCCAAGTTCATCTTTGGCACCATGTACTATTTCTATTCTATTTCAGCCCACCATTTTCAGCTTAGCTGGGAGAGAGAAGTGAGTTTCCAAACAACGTAATTTTAGGCTATATTTCTCATCTACCGATCAGGAACTGACAGCCATGACAAGCATGTCTTCACCTCTCTACATTTTTATTCATGTCCTTTAGGAATAACTCTCCCACGTTTAAAAAAATCTCAGCAGCAGTGAGATACACAACATACACACCTCTCTCCCTCCGTTCAACCTCTGGATAATCGAGATAATAACATTTGAAATCAGAAATGGATGAAAAGAGAGCACATATTTTATACTCTGAATTTACATAAATAAAACATTTTATGCTCACCATTCATGAAGATAGATATTCAATTTACACACGTCTCTTCTTTAAGGTTCATCTTTATTACCCGCAACGCTAATATCCATGAATGCTGCATTCTCTTGAGAGGTTGACTGTATTAACACCATAATATTGCTAGACTCTAAACCAGGTCAAATTTAAACAGAGTTCTGGTTAAACGTGGGGTATTGACGTGTGCCAATCTTGTCTTCCTACCAAAGCGTAAATAAAATGACGGAAAAGGAATTTTTCCAAAAATCTATTCACCCATAAAGACAATGGGGAGATTTCAGCAAGCAACACCTTTACCCTAATTTTGGACAGAGTTGGAGGAGAGATGCATGATTTAGCAAAGCAGTAGAAATTATACATTAATTTCTCAAACATTATAATTTGAGTCAATCTGTTCCACAGAACCTCTGGAAGAGTCATCATTTCAAGAGGCATTAGTAAGAGTTACTCCCTTTCCTCCCCCAGACTTAAAACCTCTCCCCCACAGAAACCTGGAAAAGCCCACCCTGGAGAAACTGTGTGGTTAAGCAAACAAACAGATGAGCTCTCAATGTAGGTATCCGGGGTTCCCCTCAGGCAAAAGGCCGATGTCCTGCTGGCCTCCCCTACAGTAGCTCTCATCCAACAATTTCCAGTTGCAGGCTCAGGGCTTCTGACCAGCTCTTACTGCCTCACCCTTAAATATGAAATGCCAGCCCAAAGCACCAGGCATTTAAGGCAAGCCTTAAACTGGAAGGAGTAAAACCTAAACAAATTAAGAAAAAGAGGAAAGAAGCAAGGAAGGGGAGGGGGGCGGGGGAGGAAGGAAGGAAGGAAGGAAGGAAGGAGAGAGAATAAGGAAAAAAGAGGAAGAAAAGAAGAGAAAGAAAGGAAGCCCTTGTGACTGGTCCAGGAGTTTGGACAGGCATGAAGCAATGACTAGAAATTGGATTAGGTATTGGGGCTCAGAAGCTGTGTCTTTCTTCCTTCCTATAATATCTAATAAAGTGCTTCAAAATGTTCTAATGTTCATTGGAATTGAATTTTAGAAAGATTCATTTACAAGAGCTGTGTACATGGACCCAGGGAGACAATTTTTAGAGACTACTGTATACTCTATACACTACTTGCACTTTCTTAAAATATTTCTAGGTCAGATTTGTATTTCAGTTCAGAGAACAGCAAATTGTTCAGGAAATCGTTTGTTCTCAGAAGATGGGGCCCAAGCTGGTATATGCTTTTTGTTCATATTCTTTACCCCCTAGGTTTCAATCATTGTTCCTCATCTTGTAAGCTCTAGCTTTTCTTAAATTAGTCTTTATACTGTTATTCAGTCACAAGATATTTTTCCTACAAAGAGTCACCGGAGCCCTGTTACTACTGCCAGATCTGTGATGCCAGCATGTGATTCTGCGGGTCTGCTGTCACTTCTGGTACCCACCTCCCTAAACCTGAATCACATCACATCCTGAGTGAGGCCAATGATGTCTGGAAAACTCAAAAAACAAAAACAAAAAAAAGAATTTTTTCATTTTTTGTATTTCCAACCAAGACCCTGGGCTGATTTGTTCCTGAGTATCTATGTTTCTCTCGCCCTTCGCCTTTCCTGGCTGGAACTGAGGGACAGTCTTTCAGGGTTCCTGACTCTCCCATGAGTTCAGTTGTTCCAAAGTGACCTAAGGTGCCTTGTGCCTTAGGCTTAAATCTAGGAATCACTGTTGTTCCTACTTTCTGGTCATTATGGCTTAGAAAAATGCAGCAAAATATCTTCATAAAGATGATTTATGTTTTTCAGGTTATGTTTTCCAATTACATGATATTTTGAATTCAAAATATCAATCAATATTATCATTTGAGTTTACTGGAAATTTTGACTATATACTTTGTTCAACTAATTATATTATTTTTATGATAATTACAACTAGAGTTTGTCTTCTTCCAAATGTATTTGAAATAAATGAAATTAAATATAAAGAAAAAAGGGGACAATTAGGAACAAAAATATATTAATGCAATTTGAAGGAAGCAGAGAGGAAATATACGACTAGATACTCAAGATGGTCCCATGAATATAGTTCACTTCTGAAGCCAGCTTTCAGTTTCCTGGCTGCTAAGTGAAAGGGAAAACATGTCATATTGGACAGATTCTACTTCCTGACAGATGAAAGCATGCACATTTGTCTGCAGAAGCAACATTTTTCCTTAACTTAAACACCAATAGAAATTTTCTGTCTAGCCTTATAGAAGGATTTTTGAGTGAGATAATAAATGATGTTTTCCACTAAAATTTAATAAAATTTTATGAATAATCCTCTCTTTAGTAACAGTTCAAATAGTTTGCATTACCTATTTTTCCCACACTTTTATCTGGATAATAAAACTAACTCAGAGGAATAATGTAGGGCATGATATCTTTCATCTTGACCTATACTTTTTGATTTCCTGCTCAGGGGTCCAAATGAGGAGAATCAGAATCAAATCTGTTAAGTGATACAAATGAGACGAGCTGCCAAAGATTGGGATTTCCAACCCCTACAGTGTGGGTTCCGCCACAGTCATAGACAGTAGAGTGGAAGAGAAACTGAGGATGGGCAAAGCCGGTCCTCTCATTCACAAGTGAAAAAACTGAGGCGGGGGAAGATGTGAACCTGGTGGTCCAGGGGGCTGGATGTGCCGCTCCAGCATCTAGACAACCTCACTCCTGTCTCACAGCAGAGGATCACATGCTCTCCGCTCTCCATCCTCACCACCAAGCCTTATCTTTCAACTCCTGAGAAGAGATGACACATCAAATTCAGGAATTGTAATGAAGCTCAATATAGTCAGTAAAATCCAAACTTTGTAATTTTGCTTGTCTTTTATAATCTTCTCATATTCAAAGTTCGTGAACTTTGGGAACAGTCTCAACTTAATGTAATATCATCTTTTCAGTAAAGCTGATTTATACAGCATATAACTAAAGGTGATTTACCTTTACACAGGCTTGTAACACATCCCACAAATCAGAAAAAAAAATGATTTATCAAACCATATGCCTAATTCAAATTTAGTGGTTATCCTCATGACACATATTAAATATTAGGTTTCGTGATATTTTCTTCCAATTAGCAAGAATCTGTTTACATCAGTATGCTGTTTCTTCTACTTCACCCAGCTTCAATTTGTCAAAGAAGTGATCTAGAAATTTCAGAATGAGGTTTGAAGGATTCCTTGCTTGTATTTTCTCCTTTTCCTTCTTCTCATCCTCACCTCCCACCCCACTCCAGTGCAAATTTCCTACAAAGCCTGTTCTCTGTAGAAGCCTGTAAAAATATCTCATTACCTCGCTGCATCTATTAAACAATTGGAAATTAGCAAGTTCTGACATTAAGATTCATTCCCACTTTTTAGTGCATTCTGTCTGCTTGGAGTATAGCAATTCATGTTCCTCACAAGAAAGCATGGGAAGGTCACTTGTTTAGTTAAAAACATGACACTGAGCCGCTGTCCCTCGAAAGCCCCCAAAATAGAGACAGCTCTGTTTGCCGATATTCACCAAGGCACAGATGCAGGGGTTGGTTATTTAGGCCACTATCCAGAGGGATTATTAAAATTCTCTTGAGCAGAATTTTCCAAAAAACAAATGCATTTCATAAATGTATATTAATCTGTTCAGCTTCAGATAATGAAAACACAGAACTCTGGTAGGAGTCAAGTGGCTGGTGAAGCCCAAGCCCCGCCCCCAGGAATGTAACCGAAGGCGCTGAGGTGTTGGAATGCGGCCTTGGTGCTACAGGGGAGGTATTTTGAATGCAAAAGAACAGATCCAAATCAGGGATCTTTCCATTTGGGAATGGCAGCTAAGTTCTGGTCTCTGGGTACCCTAAAGGACAGGAGAGGACACCCTGGCTCATGCCTGTACTTTCAGACCCAGCCTTCCCTGGGGCAGAATTTTTGGTAACTGCCTCAGCCGGTGGTTGCTAGTGAGGCTGTGAGGCATAGTGTCCTTGGTCCCCCCCTTGTTTAGTGGCTTGCTGGGTCCCTGCTGACCGCCACATGCATCAGGACAGGGCTGGCCCCTGGTTCCTGAGCACAGACTTAGCGTCTATTCACTGGGTTCTCTGCAGAGGCAGCCCAGGCTCTGCCTCTGAAAAGTAGAGTCAGGCTGGGTCTACGTCAATTGTTCACTTACTGATGTCCAACGTGTATGTGTTTCTGTGTTTGAAGAGGAGAGGTTTGCACTGCTCTCACGGGGCCGTTAAAGACGTCTCTTTTGGATTGCCGCCACGTTGGAGTATCAAATCCAAAGGTGTGGTAAATGACTACCCTACCCTCAGTGCATATTAACAATCCGTTTCCAGAACTTACCTTGGGTTGTCTAGAGGGTCTGGGAAGGCAAAGGGTAGAGTGGAAAGTCTGCTGAGTGGGGAGTCCTAACAGCTGTGTTTAGACCCTACCAGCCCAGGTTGCTGGTGAGCTTTAGCAACTGACCCAATCTCCAAGAGGCTATTTCTTCTTCTGCAAACAGAGAAAGTAACTACCTGTCCTGCAAATTTCAAAGGACTCTCCTTTCAAAGGAAATAGATAACCAGACAGAAATGAATTTGCAAATATTAAAGCTACAGGAATTTAAAGAATAGATTATATACTAAACATAATGGAATCATCCCGAATATTTTAAAAATACAAAAAACAGAATATTTTATAGATTAAACTGATTTATAATGAGATGGATATAAATGGAAATATATTATGTTAGGTCTATGATTTAGACCCATAAGAATATTTTAAAATAGGTTTATTTTTGCTGACTTGGAGCACAAAATGATGTACTTTTCAGTAAAATACTATAATTCTTATATATTTTCCACAATGTGACCACGTATAATTGCTCACAGGTCTTACAAACTCGTTTACGCTGGAATTTCTGTTTTGTTACATCCTGGTTTTCCCCTTTGGTTTATATACCACATCTGCATTCCATGCACCCCGGGGCAGCAGGACCACTGACTGATAAGATAGATAAATTTGAGGCTGGGTATAAATCAGACTGATCTTTACCCAGGATAACCTCTAACAGAGAAGCAACCTTTAACCTTCTGGACGATGACTAGATCCAGTTCCCTCCATTTGCCCAGAAATTAATCCAAACTGATCTGTGTGCATTCATCTCAGTGACTTTCTACCGAGGCTGTTTCTCGGTCGGTCATTCCTGCTGGAATGAAACCAAACCTCTTTATTCGGGAATGTTCCATTGGTAAGGTTCAGAGAGGAGAGCTTTAGTTTGCAGACCTCACACCAAGTGATTACACAAGTGAGACAGGGGCATCCATCCCTCCCGCCCAGACATCTAAGTAGGCTCTTCCATTCTGTCACTTAGCTCAGTGTTGACCTCAGACCCCATCTGCAAACTGAAACATGCCGAGTGTACCTTTGCTGATCCTTTCTGAGTTGCTGCTACAGCTTTTAAATATTTAGGGTCAAATGTGTTTTTTCAAGTGTAACCTGTATGACCTGTGTCATTTTGTTACTATGATCAGTAGTGGAAGTGACAGTCTTGGCAGTAAGGACAGAGGAGAAGGAGAAGTGGCAGGCACTACCTACCAGACGCCAGACTCTGTGCCGGGAGCTAAACGTGAGTTACTAATAATCTCAGGGAGGTGCTACAGATTTGTTTTCATCATCCTCATCTTGTCCCTGAGAAAACCATCAGCTGACTTGAGCCTGCATTTCAATCGAATGCAAACCCCAGAGTCCTTCCAGCTCTTAAAACAGCTCCATAATGACGAAGGAGTCATAAAAATATATCTGGCTTGCCTGGATGGAGGCAGATAATTCTAGAAGCTTGCAGAAACTAGGAAGGATCCTGCTCTCATGGGCCTCTGCATCCTTCCTTGCCCTTCTGCGTGATCCGAGGCTCTTTCAGACCGTGTTTGTGTGCGGCGTTGAACAAGAAATTGTTCTAGTGGCTGGTTTGGTTGCGTCTGCCGCTCCAGCCAGAACTGTTACAATGTGACTATCAAAGATGTGCGTGATGAACGTGGCTTCCTCTTCCTGGGGGTGGGGTGGGGGGGTGGTCAGCAGCCCTGCCTCTGTGAGCCTTTTCTCTGGGTCGTGTGTATCTTCCCCAATGGTCTTCTGTAGCAGTGGAAATCTACCATGCTCCACAAGTGTCCCCCATGGAGGGAGGCCCTAGGCACTGATGGATTTGAGATTAAAAAGATACTAAGGAAAAAATGGTAGGAAGACAGCTCTGCCTCAAGCACTGGGACCTTTAATGCCCTTCACAACCCCAAACCTGATTTGCCTACCTGCCCACTGACTACACCTGGATGGAATGGGAAGCTCGTGTGGGTTGGTGCGTGCTTTAAGACACCCAGAGTTTCTTAGGGCTTTGTTGGATAGCTGCCACACAGCCGTAGCTTTCTGTAGGCCATGGCCACGATATATTCAGGACAGAACGCCATGAATAAACTCCAAGTCAATTTTATTTTGGAGAAGAAGCCAGGAGAAGAAAACGGAAGCCTTCCTGAAAACAATATGTTAAAAGAGAAAAGATAATCTAGCTATAGCACAACCTACCTTATGGCTACTTTTATATGATGAAACATGTTTCATACAGTGGTAAACTCTATAAATTATGAAACAAAGGTACATGTGATAAGTATGCAATTATGACAAAAAACTGGACATCATACAAGAGTTAAGTAAGTAACATGCGATGATTTTATAGTTCCTATATCCTAGGGGTATCTCAGAGAGTATTACTTGAAAATCTCATAGTTCAGATGGCTATCGATAAAATACAATTTGAACTATGAAAATTAGTGCCAAAATTTTGAGATTCTTTGCTGTCAGTAATTAGTTATTTAGACAACCTTTTATACTTAGATTATGTGGACTGTAGAACTTCTAGGAATTGAAAAAGGCAATTTCATAAGTAACTTTGGAAACCAGCATAGCACATCTGGGGATAGGAATATTACATACAAACTTATGTATCTAAATGAAAACACGACAGATTTTTGTGGAGTCAGTCTCACTGCTTTAATCAGATTCCAAAATGTAAAACTCTTTCAACCAAATGAAACTAAGTCACACTGGTTTTTAAATGTGTGCTTAGTCTGAAGAATTCTTTGAAAGGAGGGGTCCAAGTAATATATTCAGTGCCTTTCCTTTGCGGATTCATCACTACCTAAGGTCCCCTCTTGCATCGACATGGATTTCTTTATCGACAGGTTACGTTTGCATGATTCTGGCTCATACAAAATTATCACTGTTTCCTTTAGGGAGAAAAATGAAAAGTAAAAAGACTGCTTGACTGTCTTGCTGAGCCTCGCTTAATGGATATTGGTAAAATAATCACATAACTACTTTACTTATAAAACCACTCATAACTTGAGGCAAGGCAACGGCTTAGTTGGCTGCCAAAGGTTAGAAACTACAAAATCCACAGAAAATGTCCTGATTTTGTTGGTGATAAATTAATAAAAATCTCCCAAACTATTAGTACGTTACTCGGTTCACTGAATACAAATCCATGATAGGGTAAAAAGTAAAATATCTCTACTGAATTCCAATTACGTCAACTAAATCAGCCTTTTCTTCTAAGTTAAAAGTTTTTAATGGCTAAGACCCACCGCTCACTTACATTATTCACAACCTACTCCGTGTCATATCTGGTGGTCTCTTTGTATACAAAAGTAAGGAAGACTGAGTCTTTGCTCTCAAGATGCTGTAAATCTTTGGGGGTCATGAGCATTCTTCTTTTCCAGAACAGTTACCCCTTCATAATGATAACATTTAACAGCAAGAGCAATAGGAACGGCAGCAGTAACAATAATACTTTTATTTCAGTTCAGCTTTCATTTCTCAGTAACCAAGATATTTCTGTCATGTGTGTGTGCATGTGTGTGCACACAGGCGCGCGCGTGTGTGTGTGTGTGTGTGTGTGTAATCCAAGGAACTGGACTTGAAATGTAATTCTCAAGGTCTGGAACAATACACAGCAAATTCTGGGGGATCCTGAGCCAGTTACTTGATTTCCATGTCTCTGTTTTTTACTTAATGAGGATTTCTTTAATAATTAATTCCCACAGGTCTTGTCCTCTAAGTCTGTTTGCCAGCAATATTCTGTTGATGTCTTTTTTTTTTTTCTCAGTGCTTTAAAATGTTTATTTTTAAGTAGTCTGTTGATGTCTGAGGGTCAGTCTCTAACAGATCTACATTGCAAGGATTCAAAGAAACAGAAGACATTTGTGGACTAAGTTGGGAAACTACCGCAAGGACAGCAGATCAGTTTCATCACTTTGCTTCGGTCTAAAACAGATTGTGTTTTCTCCACACCCCCAACAGAAAATAGTATTACTTAGCAATTCTAGGCACGTCTTTCTTTCGAGAAATTCCTTGAAAGTCCCAGAATAATTGTAAATGAAATTCATAAAGAGGGAAAAACACAGTTATGAGGCGGGTGTACATCAGCATGTGGGCAGGATTTAGCTGAGCCCCTTTTTCCTATTGAAGAACTGATCAGACGACTTGACAGCTGGAGTTTACATGATTGTTGTACAATAAAACAGCACTACTGCTACCTTTTGCTGTGCTCCAAATGCCAAGTGCAATTTTGAATACTTTTTCTCCTTGATAAAAATATGCTCTCTTCATAAAAAGAGAAGATAGACACATCTTAGAAATGAGTGTGCTCCTACAGAATGCAACATGCATAAAAAATTAAAGCGAAATTGAACTTGTGAAATATAATTAAAAAAGAAAGGAAAAACCTATTGAAGTTTAATGGCTGGATTGTAAGAGAAGCCTTACACAACATAGTGGGCCCTATGAGGTCTGAGGTAAATGGATTGCAGGATGTATAGTTGGAGCTCAGCTGTGAACACTGTGGTATTTTGAGAAAAAAGGATTGAATGCACATGGCTTTGTTGAACCTCTCTCAGAAATCCTAACAAACCTGACCATTTCAGATGCCAAAGACGGCATTAAGAAGTGCAGAATACAAAATAGATGTAATATCCAAAATATATAATGTAATTAAATTACAGCCCTTGCTTTGGTGTTTATATAGTCTTGTATGTTAAACTCTTATTTTTGGGGTGAATGGAAAGAGAAATCCAAATAAATTTTCCCTTTTTGTATAGGGCTGTGATGACCTGATTTGGAACTTTCGTGAAATCGTGAGTACTTTTAGTTCTAAACCAGCTAGAGCTTAAATTTGAGTTTGTGTTTTTCCTGGGCTCTTAACTGCTCCAACATATACTAGAACCTGTTTACAGCTAAGGCATACTGAATTCAACAATATAGTAATAAGTAACCTAATTTTCTCAGTCCCTTTAATAACATGAGTAATCTCAAATTCATTCGTTTATTAAATCAACATTTTTGTAGCACCTATTGTATACCAAACACTGCTTTAGGTGTTAGGGATACTGTAGTAAATAAAACATGTGAATGTCTTGATTACATTCTTTAAAGGGGATAGAAGGTTTTAAAAGGGGGATGGTAAGTAATTAATAAATAATGTTAAAGGGGAAAATAAAGCAGGGGGAGGGCATGAAATGTTAATAGTGGGAGTTAGAATTCTGGATTTGATAGCTAGTCACTGCGAAGATAACTTTTGAGTAAAGGTCTGGAGGCACTGGAGCTAGCCACATGGATATTTGTTGGTAGGGCATTCCAGGCAGTAGGACAGCATGTGCCAAGGGCCTGAGGTAGAAGTGTGCCTGGAGTTTGAAGAACAACAAGAACACCTGTGTGGTCAGGTGTCGTCAGAGTCAATCAGAGGACAATAAGGGATACTGGCAGAAACATGACATAAACCAGGCTTCAGAGGGCTAGTGGTGAATAGAAAAGTCTTTGGCTTTGACTTTGGAAGGAATGGGAAGTCTACATCATTCTTCAAGTATTGCAAACCTCTTCTGTGAAGAGCTAGATATTTACGGGGACAGACAGTCTTTGTCACAACTCCCAACTCTTCATTTGTAATACCAAAACCAGCCAGAGATAATACAAAAATGAACGAATATGGTTATATTACAATAAAAATTTATTTACAAAATTAAGTAGAAGATGGGATGACATCAGCAAGATGGCAGAATGTGAAGCTACAGGACCTCAATTAATGACAATATATAAGCTAGAATACCTCTGTGAGAACTGTAGAGACAAGTTGAGAAGCTATAGCACCCAGGCCATTATAAAATCAAGAGGGGATTCTAGTGAAAGGGATAGGAAAATCTGCATCATTTGTTATATGTGTGTTCCCCTCCCCCTAGCAGCCTAATGCAGGGCAGCTTAGAGGAAACCCCTTGTAGGGGGCTCCTTCCTTGGGATGGAGACAAAATAATGGACCTCGTATCCAACATTATGCTTGTCTGGGGGCTGCCTGAGGGACTGGTTTCTGTCTCACCTGATTCAGAACACTGACGGAACCAGTGCCAGAGTTTGGGAGATGCTGAAAGCAGAGGTAAGCATGCAGCACATTAGCATTGCTGTTCCTCAAGCAGATACCAGGGGGAGCAAGATGTGAGAAGAGGCTTGAGAGGTCCTAGAACCTCCAGCTGGGTTGATAAGTGAAAAGTTATTTTTCCCTGCACAAAGAATTTTTTTTAAATTCCCAAATCCCAACAAAAGATCACAAGGCATAGAAAGAAATAGGTTAGCCTGGCCTAATGAAAGGAACAAAATAAAACTCCAGAAACTGACTCTAAAATATCAGATCCATGACATACCTGACAAAGAATTTAAAGTAAAGATGTTCAATGAGCTAAACGAGAGCAACAGACAGACAAGGAAACAAAATCAGGAAACAATGAACGAATAAAATGAGAGTATCCACAAAGAGATGGAAACTGCATAAAAGAACTAAACAGAAATCCTGCGGTAATTAGTACAATAACGGAACGAAAAACTCATTAGAGGTTCAACCACAAACTTGGTAGGAAGAAGAAAGAATCAGTGAACTTGAAGATAGGTTATTTGAAATCATCCAGAGAGAGGAGCAAAAAGAAAAAAAATAAAAGTAAAAAGACCTATGAGACTTATGTGACGTTATCAAGTGGGCCTAACATACATTAGGAGGATTCCAGAAGAAGAGGAAGAGAAAGGGGCAGAGAGCTTATTTGAAGAAGTAATGGCCCCAGACTTCCCAAATCTGGGGAATGAAATGGACATAGAGATTCAATAAAGCTCAAAGAAATGGACAAGGAAAAATCCAAAGAGGATCACACTGAGACAGTATAATCGAACTGTGTAAAGTCAAAGTCAAAGAAAGAATCTTGAAAGCCGCAAGAGAAAAGTGATTCATCACGTACAAGGGAGCCCCCATAAGACCATCAGGGGATTTATCAGCAGAAACCTTGCAGGCCAGAAGGGAACGGAATAATATATTCAAAGTGCTGAAAGAAAAAAAAAATGCTGTCAACTAAGAAAACTGTATCTGGCAAAATTGTCCTTAAAAATAAAGAGAAGTTAAGACTTTCCAAGATAAACAAAAGCTGAGCGAGTCCATTATCACTAGACCTGTTCTACAAGAAATACTAAAGAGAATCCTTCAAGTTGAAATGCAGTTGTGGTAAACAGCAGCACAGACCTGTATGGAAATGTAAGATTCTCTGGTAGAGTGCGTGTCACTTTGGACTAGCCACATTTCAATTGTTCAATAGCTACAAGTGACTAGTGACTACCATATACCATGCTGTACTGCATAACTCTAGAGGTTAGAATGTCTAATTTATTCCTTCCTTCCTTTTTCTTTTTCTCCCTTCCTTTTTCCCTCCCTCCTTTCTTTTCTTTCCTTCCTTCCTTCCTTCCTTTCTTTCTTTTTCTTTCCTTATTTCTCTTTCAATTGTCTAGCATGGGTTTATGCACTTATGTTTGTAAATTACATTGTACTGACAATCATAAGAGCTCACAATAAATCCAGATTAAATCAGTGCCTCTGAGACTAAATTTTAAAAAGTAGTAGAGGAGGTTTGGCCCATGGGCAATAGTTTGCCAACACTTCTATCGGTTACATTTGTGATTTCATTTGACAGATGAAATAACTAAGTCCCAGAACAGTGAAGAAACATTCCCTAAATAACCTAACTAGTCAGAAATGCTGCTAGGACTCAAATTCGGGTCATTATGATTCCAAATTCTTTCAACTACATTATGTTTCCTTCATAAAGACCTTTTTGTTTTTGTAGACCAGTGGTTCTTAGAGTGTGGTCTGTGGAACTCTTTCAGTGGTTTCATGAGGTCAAAACTATCCTCATAATAATACAACCTCTTTGTCTTTTTCACTGTGTTGACATTTGCAATGATGATGCAAAAGCAATGCAGGGGAAGGGAGTTATGACCCTGCTGGCACCGAAGCATAAATCAGGCAGCAGCACCAAACTGTACTAGTATTCATTGCATTTCCACCAGCACAGACTCACAGGGATGTAAAAAGCCAGTTTCCTCTAAGAATGCCCTTGATGAAGTAGTGAAAACTATACATTTTATTAAATCTCAACCTTTGAGTACATGTCTTTGCAACATTGCATATGACCAAATGGAAAGTACTCATAAAGCACATATGCTGCCTGACACAGAATGACTTCTTTTTCCAGGAAAAGCACTTGAGTGATTGAGTTGGGAGCTGAACTAGCAATTTTTTTCATGAAACACCATCTTACTTGAAAGAATGACTGACAAACTATGGTGTTTTTTTTTTTTTTTGAGATAGAATTCTTTTCTGCTTTATTGAAGTATAACTGACATATAAAATTGTAAGATATTTAAAGTGTAAGATGTGATGATTTGATATATGTATACATTGTGAAAGGTTTCCCCCATCAAGTTGATTAACACATCAATTGCCTCACATTTAATTTGGATATTTGGCTGACATTTTGGGGGAGAGAAAAAAGAAGTGAGGCTGTTACTTCAAGAAAACAGCTGACAGGATTTGCAGCCAATGACAAAAGCTTCCAAGTGAAAATTAGAATTTTGAAAAATGTGTGTCTGCCACTGTGGGCTTGACAGCTTCCCAATATTTAAAGACCATTCTGATGAGATCAGTGGCAAATTTAGCAACTGTAATTTCAAAATATTAAATAGTGAACTATGTCAACATTTGGAAGATCTGCATAACTTAGCAATCAAATATTTTCCAAATTACCAATGCTTGATGTTGCAAAATCATGTGTGAGTTTAAAGGTTCCTTCAAAGTGTGAGACAGAACACTGGATTTTAATGTAAGTGAGGGCAGTAGATCTGGGTTTCAGATCTACTTTGCAATTAACATTTAAGAAACTACCATTTGTCAAGTTTTAATGCAGTATCTAAGAAAAATTTCCATAAAGAGTTTTAGTAGGTCATTAAATGTGCCTCCTTTTTGAAATTACATATATATAGGTGAGACTGGATTTTTCATATGCTTTAAACAAAACAACATATGACAACAGATTGAATGAAGAAGTAGGTATGAAAGCTATGATGTCTTCTATTAAGCCAGACATTGCAAAAATATAAAACACTGTCACTCTTCTCCCTAATTCTTTTTTGTTTTGAAAAATAATTATTTTTCATAAAAAGTATGTTCATGCATTTATCATCTTATTTTAAATGCATTAATATAATTTTTTAAATCTCAGATTTAATTTCTAATATTGTAAATATTGTTTGGTATAACCCTCATAAACTCAAGCTGATCGTGGTCTTCAAGAATCCTTAAGGGTGGTAAGGGGATCTGAGATAAAAAAGCTTGAGGATTACTATTGTAGACAGGTGCAGAGGGTGTGTGTGTTGCACAGTAAACTCTCAATTAACTAGAGGAAGGTGTGAAGATTGTCTATTAACTGGCCTGTGTTTCCTTAGATCAAATTTAAGAGGAAGATGGAAATAATAAAACAAACCAATGTTGAATGTCTTCTCAATATAAAGTCAGCATAAATCGCTATGTATATGATTATATGTGATCAACTCTGATCCAATATAGGAAAGCAAAACTTTCCTTCCTACTTACAGGGGTCGTTATAAGAATAAAAGATGACATAGAAAAAATGAAATATTAGATATACAATCTTTTGTTGCACATGAAAATGCAAATTTAAGTCAATATGATGTATGTTGAGACATTTCACAAATGTTGATCATCAGAAAAATTTCATTATGTAACTGATTAGCTCCTACTATTTGCCAGTACTGTATTAAACTCCACATATACACAGATGATGAAGACATATATTCATTCTATTGTTCTTATTTATGAAAGATTTTCAACGATGGTTTAAGCAAAATAAAGGTCTATATTCAGCCCTTAGTTACTTAGGCAATTTTATTTCTAAGTCTTTGGGTAACACTTCCTGCATCATAAATTGATGAGTCCTCAGAGCCTCATTGAGCATCTTTACATTTCTAACCATCTGAAATTGTATATTTTGTGTCATAAAACAAATTATATCCCCTCTGAAATCCCAGATTCTTTTGACATATTTCTTGGAGAGAAATAAATAGCTCCTACACAGGAAACTAACCAATGAAATAAACAGTACTAAGTGGCCAACAACAGTAAAGCTAGAAAACTTCTTTGTTTGCACCTAGTCAGTTTTGGCCCTGGACAGAGGGGTGCTTTTTGCTGTAGATTCATTCACAATGGTTCCCTGGCCCTAAAACACAGGGCCACGCGCTCCTTCTACCTCTGTTCTGCCAGGAAAGATTTTGCTTTGAATTGTGGAACTGAAATCTCATATTTAGCCCAAAGGAGAAGATATTCTTTTGCAGACTCTTGTTCTGTCTTTCCCTCTTTAGAGCTTAAAAGTCAGGTTTGGGGTTATGCTTTATTTTGTTTTTAGAAGGACACAACGTAGCATTTTCTTTTTCTTTTCATTTTTTAACGTACACAAAGCAGTGGTCTAGCAAATGCAAACATGAGAAAGTGGCACTCCTGGGAGTGACAGGAGAGTTATAGAAGAGCTCTAATTTTGGAAATATAGTTTTAACATCTTAAGTTTCAGGGGGTTTCAGAACATTCAGAGAATTGTTTGAATAGTTGGACGATTGTCTATCAGTTCAACCCATGGCCCCCAAAGCAATCAAATGAGTCTGAGAATTGCAACTTCATTCACTGTAAGAAATCTGTGTCAGAAGGTATCAGAATATAACTCTTATTAGCTGTCTTTACTTTTATGAACACCTTCCAAAGAACGGAAACCTAATCTGCATTTATTAATTTATTTTAATTATGGGGTTTGATTGCAAATAAATACTTTGCAGACAGGAGAGAACTCTTACTAAGGACCTGCACAGAATCAATAGAGAAATGCTTATTACAGCCTGGAGAACAAAAGCCATAGGGTTCCTGTTGAGTGTGTGAGTCTTAAACAGTTTCTTTTCTTTTTCTTTTTTTTTTGAATTTTATTTATTTTTTATATACAGCAGAGCTTTTCTTTCTGTGCCGACAGCTCATTAGACAGATTAATTTTCCCCGTGATTACAACACCCACCAAAGGGCCAAAGCAGAGAGAAAATCCACCTTTGGTTGCTTTCAAATTCATCTGCAACACTTTGGGCCTCAGTAGGTGCCCAAGGCACAGTCTCACCCACGTTATTTTTAGTTGAAGGCTATTCTTCTGTCACAGGCAGCAAGATTGAAAACTGTCCTGACTCTGAGCAAACCTGGTTATTTCAGAATACAGGCTCTCAC
Source organism: Leucopleurus acutus (assembly GCF_964270905.1). Taxonomy (NCBI): domain Eukaryota; kingdom Metazoa; phylum Chordata; class Mammalia; order Artiodactyla; family Delphinidae; genus Leucopleurus; species Leucopleurus acutus. The sequence goes on from NC_139142.1 coordinate 194,450,831, forward strand.
AGCATTTCCCTCTAATGGCCCAGATTAGAAAAGAAAGGTTGTTTATACGTTTAAAAGGCCAAGGTCTCCTGAACCATCAAAGCAGTGGCTTGTGGTTTTAGAGCAACACAACTTCCTGCTGAGTGTAATGGGTGAGCATCTCCAGGCTGTGCTGGAGCTGGGCTGCCACTGGGCACTGATGCTAATTGGCCGTCTGCGAGGGCCACTCAAGCAGTGTATGGGCCTGAGCACTTTGTTTCGTTTGGAGTGAAGCATACCCTAAGTAACAAAGGACCCGTACACCTTCAATGCCTCCTACCTGGACATTTTTCTTTTCAGTGGATGGACTTATAGATCAAACGCCATCTTGTCACCTCCCATTTCTATAGTGGCAACTCTTTATAATATTTAAGGAAAAAAAATAATAATAATTCTTTGAACTTCACTCTCTGGAAGGATTTGTAGGAGAGAGAATATGTCAAATGTGTTTTATTAATCAAATGTTTGCTTACAGAAAGAATGCATGCAGGCATGAACACCCCCTCCCCGAGCCTGGTGACCTTTCTGACATTATGGGCAACTTGGGACTCACTTACGGTGGCTCCCAACCCACTCACCCCCTGTTTGTTTCTTCTATGTTTTGTGCACAATCAGGGAAGGTTACTTACCTGTGTGTTTGGTTATCGTTCCATAATGCATGCTCCGTTTATTTCCTTGAAATAAGCCCCCGTCCTTAATGAGCTCATAATTATTGGGTAAAACAAGAGTTCGCTTCTCAATGCCTCTGCGTGCACAGCATCCCATGGCATCCATGAGAGACTTTTGTCTGAAGAAAGGAGGTAAAGTCACAACAAAAAAAGAGACTGTCATTTATGTGAGTCTTAATCAACCTGTAAATTCAAGGGGCTCTTTCTATATGAGGCAAGAATAGAATTGGAAAAGCTATGACTGGAAACTAAAGCTGGGCTATAAATATAACCTCATTTGTGAGATAATTAACCAATAATGAGGCTGTGATATTAAAACTACTCGTAGTTGTTTACAGCACACTTAGCACTAACAACTGATTCTTTTTCTAAGTATGACTAAGTCATTTTTTCTTTCTAGGCCTTTGTATGGAAGGGACAGAATGGTTTTTAAAGCACCTTTCTATTAAAATTTTTGTGATGGTTCTATGATGTATGCGGGGTCCAAAATATTCCTATAATGTTGGAGTTTTATTAAAGTCAAGATTTAATCATAAATGTGGGGACAATGCAACAAAATAATTTGAGTCAGTTTCTCTTCTCAAATGTTAAGATAAACCCAGGTAATTCTTTCCTTAGTACCAAATACAATTATCCCGTTTAAAAAGCTGTCGCCCTCTCATCTATGCATCCACATGTTTTAAGAGTTGAGATGCTCAAGCTAAAATTACCTTAAATTCATGCATTTAAAAAAAAATTTTTTTTTGCCACACCTTGAGGCTGGCAGGATCTTAGTTCCCTGACCAGGGATTGAACCCAGGCCCATGGCAGGGGAAGTGCCAAGTCCCACCTTAAATTCATGAATTTTTAAAATTAGTCATATAGTATATTTTAGGAAAAGGAAGAAGTGTGTTATAAAATTTAGGAATTTTTGTTGGCAGGATTAAATCTATTACTGTTTACCAAAATGTTAGCATGATTATTATAAAAGGATATAATTTTCCATCATGTTCCAACCCAGCTTTCTATCTGGGAGTTTAAAAACCTGATGCATGCAATTCCCTCCAGGTGTGAGTAAGGCTGGGGTCTCCAGCACTGATGGCCGCCTTTGTCCTGTATGAGCTGCATTTTCAGCAAGCTTCTTTTCTGTCCTTTCTCTACCTTCTACCAATGAACAATCAGTTTTAAAGAAATGTACATTTTCTAATGGAAAAAAATGGGGGCATATGTTAATAAGCTTTACATTTTTTAATTGGATTATAGAAATATAATGTGTGTGTGTGTGTGTGTGTGTGTGTTGATTGGTTGGGGCTAGGTAATAAATAAACAGAAGCAAATAGAGGTCAAGTAACTTCACTTGTGGCACATGGAGACTTAGCAGTAGAGCATGGATTCAAACTCCAGGCTGGGTATTGGCCTATAACTTATTTAAGATCCTCTTGGACCCAATTTTTATTCAGATATCAAAAGAAAAGCAAGTATTTTGTTACCATAACATATGTATTACCTTGTAGCCTCATGTGTCTGTGCACAGTGTGTCTCTAGGTAAGCCCACCAAAAATTATGAGATGGGACCTTGGTGAGGGAGCCATTTGGGAACACACTTAACTCGACGGAGGTGATGTGTGTGCTGAGAAAAATAAATGGTGGGCTGTGTACTACACATGGTCCCAAGTAGCCCCACCATCTTTATGTTTGTGTATCATCCTCTTCAATCACTGAATGTCATGATAAAATCCCAGCTCTGTAGGATGTTTGCCCAATAAATACGAGATGCCCTGCCACTTCCCACGTGTGCACGGTGCTCCAGTATTGGCCAACTCTCCCTGTGTAACCTTAGCTCTCTGATGCCCTGAATGTTTTTTAAATAGTTCTCTGCATCAATGTTTTCATTTCCATGCATTTGCACTGACACCAACCCCTGCTGTCTGACTTTAACCCCTACCTCCGCTGAATGTGCTCACAATAAGATCAGAAGAGCTCCCATTGCCTTCTTCGGCTAGATGGCTTTCAGCCTCCTGCACTCTTGACTTCTCTCCCCAGGCTCTCTCATGCGGACTTTGGTGACACAATTCTCCTTTGTTCAGCATTTACCCTTCTGGGTCCTCCTTCTTATTCTCCTCAATGCCTTCATATCTCAGTGCCGAAGAGAACAAAGGTTGATTTCTCAGTGAGGCTGTGTCGTCGTTGTGTTGTCTCATTCTCTTCTGGTAGCTGGGCAGCTGGGCCAGCCTCTCTGAAGTGTGCAGGTCGCAGTGGCAGAGGGAAAAGTGAGCCCAGAAAAGAACAGACCAGCCACTAGAACTTCTGCCACTTCATTGCTGTCACATTGCATTGGCCGAAGTGAGTCACGTGACTGAGCGTGACTCCCACGGGGCCAGGAAATACAATTCTCTTCCTGAGAATGGAGGGAAAACAGATATTGGTGTGGATCCTACCACCTCCTTGCTCTCTTTTTGTCCCCTGGCTTATTGTTGCTGTTTCCTGCTGTGGATCTCCTCTTTTCTTAAGTGTAATGATCCTTATCGTAGAGTCTATCCTCAGCCAGGGATTGAAATCCTCCTGGAAGCTGATGAGTCCAAAACTTCTACCTCCAATTTTCATCTCTCTTCTGAATTTCACTTTGTCCAAGTGCACATCCATCCAAGTTTTAGCGATCCAAATGTAACCCTTAGAGCTGCATGGAAGAGTGAGAAAGTGAGATAAGGCTAAGCTAGGGGTGGGCAGGAGTGGGGTGGGACGATTCCAAGGTTATACTGATAAAGCATTCATATGTTTGGCAGGTTTACTTTTTAACTGGAAGTTTTATGGTAACACTTTTATCTGTAAAATGGTAATGAGATAATTCCTATTTCATAGGAAGGTTCTGAGGATGGAGTTCATGGGTGAAATATGTAAAATGCTAAGTATGATGGCTGGCTTATATAATCATTTTTTTACCCTGGAGTTTTAGCACTGAGAGGGAGTCTGACCCTGTACTTCCACCGATGAGAAAAACGAGGTCACGAAAAATGCAGAGATTTGCACAAAGTTGACAGCTAGCTGGTGGGTGGACCGGCTGGCACTCAGCTTTCCCAACGCTCCGCTCATCCGCATTTCTGGGATACCATATTGCCATTTTTTCTATGAGCTATAAAAATTCAAGGGCAGAGATGCAGACCACTGTCACCAAGTCATAGCGTAGGTTTTCTTCTGATGGTACTCCAGTGGTAGAATTTGACATGTTTCATTATAAGTGCTACCCCACAGAGGAGTCATGTGCTGGAGAGTTTGCAGTCCATTGAGGGAAGCCAAGATCTTGTGGCAGGATTTGGTCTTTTGGTTTAATTTGGAAAGTTGCACAAAACTTTCTGGTCTCCCACAAATTAAAGTAGAGTTACTATAATTTAGTTCCTAAGTGTGCTATGTAAAATCAAATTATATTACATTACTCTTGCTGTAGCTATCCTTAAAAACATTCTTATTTTTTTAAAACCAATGTCACTATATGGAAGAACTCAGAACTTGTCAAATGCAGCCAAAGTTTCTGTTTGTCATAAACACAGAAGAATGTCTTGAATGTAATAAGTTGCTGGGGAAGTCTGTTTTCGTCTGCTGTGACCAACTGTCCATTATACCCGTGTCCGTTATGGACGGCATATAATTTAAGGGCAGTGGTTTGTGAAGAATGAAGCAAATGCCAAAACTGGGAGAGAAACCGAGGTATTCTGTTAACCAAATACATCTTAAAATACTTTTAATTTTTCAAGAACCTACTAATCTCTGCATACTTGGCTTTGCAAAGTTACAAAATCAAAATACTTTATTCAACTAAAATATATACTTCATGGGGGAAAAAAGAAGACTTTTTTTCCCCATTGGAATACTTAGTTTAGGAATTCTGTGTTGAGAAGATTCCAGAGAAATGTATTGGGGTTTAAGATGGAAAATACAGATCTAATAAGTTATTTAAATGCAGACTAATTGAAACTATGAGAATGTGGAAGGAAAATATATTGAAATGTTAATATTTACTTTCTTTTCATCCCCATAGAATTAAGAATAAAAGCTCTCTGTTTTGGGTTTTTTTTTTTTCCCTTGGCTGTACCACATGGCATGCAGGATCTTAGTTCCCCGACCAGGGATCGAACCCATCCCCACTGCAGTGGAAAAGCAGAGTCTTAACTACTGGGCCGCCAGGGAAGTCCCCTTTGTTTTTCTATATTTTGATTTTTCCATTCCAAGAAATCTTTCAAGCTCTTTTCTTTGCCTCTTGTAGAACGTAAACAGGGATTTTTGGAGACAATCGCTCCTCTTTCTGTGAAAGCATAGAAAGATGATGTAGAGTGTGTGGGCACGGAAAAGAGGGATGGGAGGTGAAAACAGGAGCAAGAAGTGACATTTCTCAAGACAAGGATGAGGGCAGATGTCTGCAGGCCCCTACCATGTTGGAGACTGTTCCCCATGCTATTCCACATTCACATTCAGGTCCTCAGAGGGACGGCTGGGTGAAGCATCTCAGAAGGGTGAGCCCAAGGCACAAGGACTGAGCCTCAGCAAAACTTCCAGTGGCCATTATCACCCAGGAGCAGCAGAAGTGCTGGCCCCGCAGGCTTGGGCCAGGGACACAGTAGGAGTGATCAGTATGGCCCAGAGATCAGAGGGTCCCTTTTATATGTTTTGCGCTACTTTGCCCACCTGGATTAAAAAAAAAAAAAAAACTGTGAAGGAGTTTTAAAAAACTGTGAAGGTAGACAGGGAACCCCAAAATGACAGGTTGAAATTCCTGCTAATCTAAGGGGGGGGCCTGGAATGAAATCCCCAGGGGAAAATCTGATTTAAAGAGAGATCATCTAGGGACTTCCCTGGTGGCCCAGTGGGTAAGACTCCACACTCCCAATGCAGGGGACCCGGGTTCGAATCCTGGTCAGGGAACTAGATCCCGCATGCACAGCTAAAAGAGCCTGCATCCCACATGCCGCAATGCAACGCAGATCCCGCACGCAGCAGTTAAGATCCCGCGTGCTGCAACTAAGACCGAGTGCGGCCAAATACATTAAAAAAAATAGAGATCATCTATAGAAGCAGATATCTGCAAAAATGGATGACTCCAAAAATACACATACATAAAACATATGTTTTACCCAATTTAATTTATCTTCCAGTTTTGTTGAGTTTGAATAGTTACTGTTTTCCAGAAAATTAAGCGAAAAACTATAAAGTGTGTTAAAAGTTAATTCAGAATGTTGAAAATATAAGTATGTCTAGCTTTATTTTTGTTAATTTTTTATCATATTTATTAAAGTATAAACTGCATATCATGAAATTCACCTTTTTAAGTGTAGAGTTTAAGTTTTAATGAAGAATACAGCTACGCCACCACCACGGTCAAGGTCTATAACATTGTCATCAGCCCCAAATGCCTTCCTGCCCTTTTTGTAGACAATCCCTCTGCCTAATCCTAGCCCTAGGGAACCATCGATCTGCTCCCCATTACTACAGTTTTCCCTTTTCTAAAATTTGCCGTAGATAGTCATTTATGTGTCTTCTCTTACTTAACATAATGCTTTCGAGATTCATCTGCCAGCAGGTCTATAAAGAACCATGAAGGGTTTGAATGTCCGCACTGCTTGCATGCTCACAGGTGAGACAGTGGCATAGATTCTGACAGAAGACACTAGACACTAGGGTCATGAATGAAGGACTTCCTCGGGACACAGCAGGAAGCACAATCTTCGTCATGCTCTCCTTTCCCTCCCAGTGCACTGGGTGCGTGTCATAGGGGACGAACCCCGAGCTTATGACTCTGCCAGTGACCCTGCTAGCAAACCTGCCTAGCTTCACCCTGGAGGAAGACATGACACTGATCACGGGAGTCAGGAAACAGAGCGCTACAGTACAGACTCTGTCCTCCATCTCTGTCTTCCCAGGCTGCTCTTCATACAGCAGCCTTTAAATGGCCGTCACAAGAAGTATAGAAACCCCATGGAGAGTTGTCTTCTAATAAGGCCATTCCTCTTATGGCTACATAGTATTCCACTGTATGGACATACCACAGTATACGTCTCCTAACTTCTGGCAGTGTCAGCTTCACTGAACTGTGTCTGTCTCCTGAACTCAGCAAGACATCCCAGCTCTGTCTGGGTTCTCCTCTCTGCCTGGCAACCTGAAAGCTTGGAAGTAAGCTTGTTCCCTTCGTCTTTCCTCCTGTGCTGCACGATACTTCACGTCTGACCAGAGCTTTTTCATATACAGCTGAACTTCCTTATTCACCAAGTCCATCCTGCTAAGTCAATTACTTGTAAAACACATCTGTAGCCACACATCGGTACGAGCAGTGCTTTCCCATCGTTTGTAGCCATGCTTTCCCAGCTGAGGCCCAGTGAGCGGACACTCTGTCTTCTTTTAATCCTCATACCATAAACAAGTGTTCTTTTGCCAGTCTATTTAGTGTCCTGTTTTTTGCCTTTTGTGGACTTTTTTTTTTGGTTGGCTGGCAGTGATTTCACTGTTTAGAATGGCTCTCAAGCATAGTGCTGAAACCTTATCCAGTGGTCCTAAAAACAGGAAGGCTGTGATGTGTCTTAAGGAGAAAATATGTGTATTAGATAAGCTTCATTCAGGCATGGGTTGTACTGCTTTGGTCATGAGTTCAAGGTTAATGAATCAACAATATATGTGAAATAAAGTACCTTGAAAAAGAAAAACACATAAAACAAGGTTCCCTGTTGATGGGTTGATGAAAATGTTGTTACCAGAGTCTCTGGTTTTATTCCTTCTTCATTATCTGACATACGACAATATTTTCCATGACCTAAAAGAATACACATACATACATATGCGTTAGGAAAATTTATTTCTAAAGAACAAATGTGCGTTTAAAATTCCTAGCCAAAAATAAAATAAAATAAAATTCCTAGCCAGGACTTCCCCGGCGGTCCAGTGGTTAGGACTCGATGCTTCCACTGCAGAGGGCACGGGCTCGATCCCTGGTCAGGGAACTAAGATCCCACATGCCACACAGCATGGCCAAAAAAAAAAAAAAAGAAAGAGAAGAAAAAAAATTTCTAGCCAGACCTCTCCTTCCCTTCCCCCACAACAACACTAACATTAAGTAACTTGTTTAAATACGTGCCATCTCTGTTTCTCCTTTCCAAATGTATTGCTACACTAGACACGTTGTTATATTTCTAATTTCTTGACACATCAGTGATTAGGCTCTAAGCTAGACACTTCCCACATCTGTAATCAAAGCGCAAAAATGGTCGCAGTCTCCAGACATCCCTACGCTAATGATTGTCTCTATTTAGGTCTGTCTGTGTAACTAGATGTTTATCTACTTTGTATTCTTGAAAACTGGGTCTTGTCTTTACCAAACATTAGCTTTCCCCTAACATGTAGCAACAAGTCCACTGTTCTAAAGAGTGGTATCTGTATGCCACAGCTCGCTCACACACATGCACAGTGCCACAATCCTGGAAGGCCTGTAAGACTGGTGTGTATGTGTGTGTGTGTGTGTGTGTGTGTGTGTGTGTGTGTGTAAATCAGGGATGACCTTATGTGCATATAAATTACAGGTACAAAAGTGACTATCTGGATCTTGGGAGAAGATCCCCTTCCAGACAGTCTGAAACCCTCTATTAAGTCATTAATTCCTTTGAGTTAATGAGTCTGCTATTTTTATTTTATTTTTAATTTTTTTGGCTGTGCCACGGGGCTTGTGGGATCTTAGTTCCCTGATCAGGGATCGAACCCTGGGCCCTCGGCAGTGAAAGCCCAGAGTCCTAACCACTGGACCGCCAGGAAATTCCCAATAAGTAAGCTATTTTTAAAGATCGAGTAACTGTGTATTATGTCCAAACCTTGCAACTTAGCTCTATGATAAAGTACTGTGGGAATCACATATTCTGATTTTCAAGGAGAGCTCTGTGTTCAACTAGTCTGTCTTTTTCATAAACTCCCCACTAGATGTTTTATTCCAGTGTTCGTTTCAGAGAATACGGTGCCCTAAAACCAGTGCAAAGACCCCAACAAGTTTCCACAGCCATTTCCCTCCAGGTAGAAAATGCAACTAGACAGCAGAGGAGACAGAAGTGGGAAAGTCAAGGTGAGCAACAAGAGTGGGTCATTGTGAGGAGGAGGTGGCACATGAGGACGCAGATTAGAAACGAAGTGGATACGGGGCGAGGCGGGGCCGGAAGGTAAACTGGCAATTTTGAATGGCATGTAGAAAGTCCACGCTTACATTGCTAGAGCCCAGCCAATAGAGAGCTGTCAAAACACACCCACACATGTCTGCCTCTCACACATGTGATAATGGAAATTCATTCTACAATGCAATGCTTGTAATCAATTTCCAGGGGTTCCTGAAATCTGTTGTTACAAACTTGCTTAGCATTTTGTTGGCCTTATGCCATGTGGGGTGAAGCATGTGTCCACAGGCTTGCATATCCCTGACCAGAAGTATGCGGAGAGGATGTGATTCCTCTGGTCCCGCCTCCTCTCCCTGTGGTACACGGATGACTGCAGAAGGCAGCCAGGGTCCTCTGTGCAGCTTTCTTCAGGCACCTGAACACAAAAGACATGACAATAATTCAGGTACCACGGCTTCCGTGGTGGCGCAGTGGTTGAGAGTCCGCCTGCCGATGCAGGGGACACGGGTTCGTGCCCCGGTCTGGGAAGACCCCACATGCCGCGGAGCGGCTGGGCCCGTGAGCCATGGCCGCTGGGCCTGCGCGTCCGGAGCCTGTGCTCTGCAACGGGAGAGGCCACAGCAGTGAGAGGCCCGCGTACCGCAAAAAAAAAAAAAAATAATAATAATAATAATTCAGGTACCAAAGACTACATACTATATGCAGTTATATGAAGTTCTAGAAAAGTAAAACTTAAAGTGATGATAGCAGATCAGCCATTGCTAGGGGTTCGGGGATTGGGGATGGGGACTGACTACAATGTTCTAAATCATATTTTTGGTAGTGGTTGCACTACTAAAGACATATGTCAAAATTCATCATGTGGTCTTAAAATTGGTGAATTTTACTGTAAATAAATTATACTTCTACTGGTCAAAAAAAAAAAAAAAAAAAGACATGACCATAATTATGTGGCACTCTTTAAATATCCTGAATTTAAACATCCTGAACAAGCATCTCTGGTTCCTGGTTGAGGGGCGTCCTTGAACCAGGCCTCTCACTCATTTGTCCTCACACTCTCTGGACCCTGAGAGCTGAGCTGCATAGCTGGGGACGGCAGTGACAGCTGCAAGAGTTAACCTGTTGGGCCTATAGGCAATACATTGGAAAGAGAATCAGATTTCTATTTAGAAAAAAATTGTATTGGGGCCCAATGTTTCACCTGATTAAAGGCATGGGATTGGAGAAGTCCATGTCTATTCCCGGCCAACGGTTAGTACCTTTTGAATGAGTCCACCTCCTCCCATTCTCACCGTTCCCACTTCCCAGCCATAGTAACCTTTCCCCCAGACTAACATGGCAGCCTCTTCATAACTTCCTGATTCTCCAGGCCGAGGTCAGAACGGCTTCCCCAGCATTTGTTCAGGGTGGTCTCCTTCCCTCTGTGATCAAGTCCAGCCAATCATGATCCGATTCCTGCCTTATATCTAGACTCTGCCTCCTGATCATTATGCCACAGTTAAACTGATCTTTTGGTTCCAGGTCGGAATGGCCCTGAAATCTAGGACTATATTTTAAAATACCCACTGGATATTTCCCCCTGGAATTCTCACAGGCATCTTTTTGTTGTTGCTTTAAATTGTGGTAAATATATTTAGCATGCGCTTCCTTCTCTTAAAGTCTTAAATACCTTAGGCATCTTAAATTTACGTAGTCCGAAGCTCAGGTCTTTATTTTCCCACCAGAGCCGCTCTATTTCTATCTGCATTATTCATTTATGCCGCGAGTCTCTAAAGCTGGAAACTTCAAATCTAGTTTTGATAAACTCATCTTCACCCAATCAACTATCAAATTCCCTCAATTCTACCCATAAGAGTCTTGAATCCATTTTTTCTTCACATGCTTTTAAATTTTCTTATTTTGCATGTGTCTCCCTGGTCACCTGTAAGTTTTTTTGTTTTTGTTTTTGTTTTTGCGGTACGCGGGCCTCTCACTGTTGTGGCCTCTCGCGCTGCGGAGCACAGGCTCCGGACGCGCAGGCTCAGCGGCCATGGCTCACGGGCGCAGCCGCTCCGCGGCACGTGGGATCCTCCCGGACCGGGGCACGAACCCGTGTCCCCTGCACCGGCAGGTGGACTCTAAACCACTGCGCCACCAGGGAAGGCCCTGTAAGCTCTTTTAAGGCAGGACCACCGGGCGCTCAGATCCACCCCTCATACTGGAGTAAACTTGATCAACAGTCGTAGGGAGGCTCCACAGAAACATCAAGGGAGGACTTGGCAGCACTCACTCTTTCTAGGTGATTCATCAGTTACAAATTTTTCTCTTTTATGGGACATGAACCATACAAGGGGACGCCTTCTGACTCGACCTTGTTCCTACCACAAAGTAGGCAGTCTGTTAGTGTTTTGTGTGATAAAGGAATTTGGAATCTCCTAATCACAGATTATGAGGTTTATTCTTTATTAAAACACATAAGAATTTTTTCTTATTTATGAAGCAATAAGCTCTGAGATTCCACCATCAATAAAACCCCAAAATCAAATTTTAAAACCACTACTGGGGATTTCCCTGGCAGTCCAGTGGTTAAGACTCTGCACTTCCACTGCAGGGGGCATGGGTTCAATCCCTGGTGGGGGAACTAAGATCCTGCATGCCACACGGCACGGCCAAAAAATTAAAAAAAAAACCCAAAACCCAATACTACCATTACTATAAAGAAACACCTATGATATTGTCAACTAAAAACTTGTACAAAATAACATCCATATTATAATCATATCTTGTAAAATTGAAGGCATATTCCTGGGTATGTAGAGAGAGCTATTTGGGTGACTGATCTTGAAGTATTGGCAGTGGTTATCTCTGTTGTATAATTTTATTTTATAGCTTTTGGGAGGGGATACTTCTTTTTTAATACAGCAGGTTTTTATTAGTTATCTATTTTATACATATTAGTGTATATATGTCAATCCCAATCTCCCAATTCATCCCACCACCACCATCCCCGTTTTCCCCGTTTTCCCCCTTTGGTGTCCATACGTTTGTTCTCTACATCTGTGTCTCTATTTCTGCCTTGCAAACCGGTTCATCTGTACCATTTTTCTAGATTCCACATTTATGCATTAATATATGATATTTGTTTTTCTCTTTCTGACTTACTTCATTCTGTATGACAGACCCTAGGTCCATCCATGTCCCTACAAATAACCCAATTCTTTTTTATGGCTGAGTAGTATTCCATTATATATATGTATCACATCTTCTTTATCCAATCATCTGTTGATGAGCATTTAGGTTGCTTCCATGACCTGGCTATTGTAAATAGTGCTGCAGTGAACATTGGGGTGCACGTGTCTTTTGGAATTATGGTTTTCTCTGGGTATATGCCCAGGGAGGGGATACATTTCTTTATTTAAAAAATTTCTTATAACAAGTACATATTGTTTTTCTGCAACTAATAATGCTTTAAAAATACATATTGTATCCCTCTAATCAGTAACGTACTTGCCAAACTCCTGAAAGATCTCTTCTTTTGCCCATTACTCTTTATAATGTAAAAGAGGCAAACTTGATGATGGTCCAATATTTTAAGCAGTGTCCTTTCATCAGGAGTGTGAATGGATGGTCGTTTAACAGTTAGCAGAGTAAAGGATGAAGCTGGAAATTGAGTGTTTCATGTGAGGAGCAGGAAAGATAGGTGTGTCTGTGTTTGCCTTCCGATGGGATGGGTGCATTTGTAATGCATAAAAGAGTGAGAATGAAAGAAAGTAAAAGTGTTGACAAGTGTTTTTCCTTTTCTGAAATTCCAATGATAGTGACACTCTTGTCTGAGCAAATAACACTTGTATTAAAAACAGAAAAGAGGGCTTCCCTGGTGGCTCAGTGGTTAAGGATCCACCTGCCAATGCAGGGGACACAGGTTCAAGCCCTGGTCTGGGAAGATCCCACATGCCGCAGAGCAACTAAGCCCGTGCACCATAACTACTGAAGCCCGCATGCCTATAGCCCGTGCTCCAAAACAAGAGAAGCCACCGCAGTGAGAAGCCCGTGCTCCGCAACAAGAGAAGCCACCGCAGTGAGAAGCCCGTGCACCACAACGAAGAGTAGCCCCTGCTCACCACAACTAGAGAAAGCCCACGTGCAGCAACGAAGACCCAATGCAGCCAAAAATAAAAATTAATTAATTAATTAATTAAATTAAAAAAAAAAAACAAAACAGAAAAGGGAACTGAAGAATAGACCAAATTTGTTTGGCTAAGATAAATCAGCTTATAGGATCGGGTGGAGATCTGTCAATATCATGGAGCTTCTTATTCCTTCTCTCTCTACACTTTTAGAAAAATTAGTTTAATGAAAAGGACATAAAATATTGCGCTACAGGGCCAGGTAAATCTGAAAACACACACACACACACACCGTTATAATGAAGTTTTTTTTTTTAACACAGACTATTATCTCTAGTAAGAATAAAGTTTGTGCTTTAAAAATCATGTCCTGTATATCAATATAAATATATTCAGAGCAAGTTGTAAACTGCTTTGAGTTTTCTGACAATAACAGAGGATACTGTTCACCAGAAATAATACCCATTAAGTTAATAACCAAGGGTCAACCATTTGGTTAAGAAATGGGCCCCAGCTGTGAGAGATGGTGGTCTTATAACAGTAATACTTTATATCTTCTCCTCTTCCCTAGTTATTCCTCTCTACATACAGATTATTTAATTTCTCATGGTTATTAGATTTCATTTTTAATAGTCTTGAATGAATAGCTTGATGTAAAAAAATAATAATTTGTGCTCTTTCATGAAAAAAAATATCTTGCCTAGTTAACTTTATAATTTGTGGTACCATGGTGATTTAAAAGTGTGATGTTAAAATCCCCCTACTCGTAGATTACTGTTTTTGTTGAATTTGGTGGGAGACCAGGACATTGGAGAGGATTTCCCATGACCTCATATAGTCCTTTTCTGTGTGAGAATCCCAAGCAAGAAATACTTATGCTTAGTAACAAGAATAGTTACAAATTCTGCTTACAAATTAGATAAAAATTCTCCTATTGACTTTGAACTGTATAACAAACAGCATTCCCCTTTTCTTTGGTTCTCTCAAGGTTACAGCCAGATAGTCAGCCCATCCACGGTGCTGGTAAATGTTTCACAACTGGATTTCTGGGGAAAAGTTCTGATTTGTGGTATTTGCCAATTTTTCAGGTGTAAATTCTTCCACCAAAACTGATTTCGAGCTACCACGATATTGTCATAACAGGTGGAGCTGGGAAGGAAAGTGCACAGTTGGATTTGTGTAAAGAGATATGAACCAGCTTCAGTGCATTGCCAAACCCACCCACCAGAGTGATGCCCTAATCATATGTGTTTCTTGTATTTTCCTGGCCTCACTTTTTCTACCCTTGTTTTTTTATTTGTTTGATTTTTGTTCACCATATTTTTATCACATCTAACTTTGGATGGTTTATATATGTTTAAACCACCTGAAATTCTTTCTCAAATATAATACAATAAAACAAACACCAAAAGACATTAACTAATTAGCAGGAAGATTCAGTAATACACAACTTTTGTGATACTGGTCCAAATCTAACTTTCACTTTGGTTTGTTAGCAATAACCACTGGAAGCAATAGCAATAACTATTAATTCCCATGAAGGATTCTCTAGTCCTTTTCTTCAGCTCCTTCTTCAAAAAAGAATATGAACCTGGTTCATAGCCTACTATGTGCATTAACTTATTTCTCTTCCCACAGAAGTCCTATAAGTCAGCAAGAGAAGATACTACTGTCTTCATTTTGTGGATGAACATACTTCAAAACTCTAAAGACTTTACCTAGAATCATAGAACTTTTAAGTAGCAGAAGCTCCAACCCTGCTTTTGGGTCATCAAGACCCCAAAGAACAAATCACAATGCCTAGCACTTTCTCCTAGGAGACTGGGGTGCCCTAGATGCTTTTTCGGGTTGGTTATTTTTCACAGGAAGTGAAAACTTGTACTGCTGTTAAGTTTTAAGCATTGCTAGGACCAGGAGTCCTGAAGATAATAATGATGTTTTTCAATTACAATCTATATTGTTGCTTTTAAATGATAAAATAATTAATCAGAGGAGAATCATAGAGCTAAGCGTCCTATTGCAGGATGATTTTGCAAGGAAATGACTGCCAACATATTTGATAACTGCCTAGTGAGAATGTGGAGCTGATTAGTATCTTCCAAAGGGCTGATCAATTCTGCATAACTCATGTAAGCTGTGGAGTCTGTAGATGAAATGAGTGAATGAGAGTAGACGAGCATTCAGATATAACATCTTGAGTTAGTCACATCTTAGGGTTCTCTATGGGGGGCTGAGAAGCATTATGTGCAGGTAGTGAGTGGTCTGCTCACCTTTTTCCAGGCCACTACAGCTTAATGGCCCCAAAACTACTCTGACGTGGGTTGCTGAACTGCATTTTCAAGTGTGTTTACAGCTCCAGTATTGATTGCTCGATTCCATCCAACTACCCCTTGCAATAAACAACCCTGGCACTGTTGGAAAGCAGTGATACATTATTTAACAGTAGCTAATCAATATAAAACAAGCCTCCCTTTTGTTACAGCCGTATTATTGATAGACTGCTTCTCCGTTTTAATTTTTTATTATTTTGCATTGATTTCTGAAACTCCATTCTGTAGCTTACTTTTTTTCCATCAGGAACTGTGAGCTGAGTTCTACCTGACTAGAAATCTAACATCCTTTTTGAATCACAAATTACCCAACTTAATGAAGAAACAATTAGCTGAGAGTTTTTAAAAATCATTCAACTTTGCTCTAATCAATTTTAATGAGTGTGACACATTAAATGCAGGATTTGGGGGAGGATACATATAGAAAAATCTGAAAAGACAGATTTTTGCTGCTGTGTGTGTTCCGGGGAAAAGGGTCTCCAATTTTCCCATTTAGCCTGGGTGAACGTGTGGGAAACTCAGGCGTGGAAGTACCATTCATACCAGTGCGAATCTGACCTCTAAGTTGTGTTCTGTCAATGGAAGAATAGGGTCCTTTGGGTTTTTTCTTTTCTTTATTACTTCATTCCTTTTTTTCTTTTCTTTTTAAATCTTAGCTGAGTTGTCTAGAATAAAACATTCATGGCAGCTGCATTGGGCACTGCTGCACCTGAGCACTAGCTGTAATCAGCTAAACATAAACTAAGATCTTACTGTCTATCTACATAAACAGAGTGAGTGAGGCGGTGAGGTGCAAGGGAACACAGGTACGTGTGGACTGGGCAGCTGGGTGAAGTGGGCTGAAAGCAAACGGAGAGATGCTGGCTGGTCCACTCACCAACTTTGGTGTTTTCAGTTATCCTTTCTGGCCTATTATAAAATAATAACAACAAAATATGTCACAAATGAACCTACCAACAAAACAGAAACAGACTCATAGATACAGACAACAGACTTGTGGTTGCCAAGGGCTGGGGAGGGGAGGGAGAGGGATGGACTGAGAGTTTGGGGTTGGTAGATGCAAACTAGTACATTTAGAATGGATAAACAACAAGGTCCTATTGTATAGCACAGGGAAATATATCCAATCTCCTGGGATAAACCATAATGGAAAAGAATATGAAAAAAGAAAGTATATATGTATATAACTGAGTCACTTTGCTGTACACTAGAAATTAACACAACATTATAAACCAACTCTACTTCAATAAAAATTTTTTTAATAAAATAAAAAAATAAAATTGGGTTCCTAGACAATTCATAAAAGTTGAAGATTTATTTGCTAAAGATATTTCTTTTTGGTTAGCTATACCCATCAATAGGTATTAGTTCTTTAATACATGTTTTCTGATTACCAAAGAAATTCCAATTCTTTGCAAAACTTTTTGAAAACACATGAACAGAAAGAAAATACTAATTGCCCCTACTCCTACTTAACAGATAAGGACAAAGTTGTTAAAATTTTATTATGCGGGGGGCTTCCCTGGTGGCGCAGTGGTTGAGAGTCCACCTGCCGGTGCAGGGGACACGGGTTTGTGCCCCGGTCCGGGAGGATCCCACGTGCCGCGGAGCGGCTGGGCCCGTGGGCCATGGCCGCTGGGCCTGCGCATCCGGAGCCTGTGCTCTGCAACGGGAGAGGCCACGACAGTGAGAGGCCCGCGTACCGCAACAACAACAACAAAAAATTTATTATGCGTAGCCTGCCATTCATTCACTCTGTCTCTTTTGTCTCCCCATATAGAACTAATCCACGTGACTTGGATTGCAAATGATGCTGAATATCATGTCCAATCCCTACAGAATGTTGTGTAAGGTAACAGAGACCAGGCTATGAATTATTTTAGTGGTGTTTTCTTTTCGTTGCCATTTTTTAACGAGACACTGTAGTGTGTCGTAAGACACTGATATTCAATTGTATGTTTGCTGTGTTCAATCACAGTTCATTTGCTAAGGGACAAGTGTTGTCGATATTTATTCACCAGTATAGGGTCATGAATTCCAAAGCCAAGTTATTAAATACAAAGAATAAAAATAAGCCAGAAATGGAAATGTGAGCTCTGGATAATTGGAAGCAGGAAGCCAGGAGATCAGAAGCAGGTGGGCTTAGGAACCAGGACAGTTGAAACTCACAAATCAAAATAAGCTATGAAAAGAGAAATCAAAGGTCCCTCAGAAAGGAAAAAGAGTCTAGGTGTAGGTTTCCAGTTGGCCCTATGTTTTCTCCATCCCAATCTTCATTCAGCAATAGTCACCACGCACTGAGCACTAACCATACACCCAGCATCAGAGCTGGCTTCTAGAAAATGAGGCCACATTTATGTGCAGCCCCTAGAAAGTACACAGTGCTTTAGGATTTGACCTTTAAATCTCACGTTGACTCAACTGTGTGCATTCACCCTTGTTTTTTTTTGTTGTTGTTGTTGTTTCTTTTAACTTTTTATTTTATATTGGCATATAGTTGATAAACAATATCCTGTTAGTTTCAGGTGTACAGCAAAGTGATTCAGTTATACATATACACGTATCTATTCTTTTGCAAAATCTTTTCCCAATTAGGTTGTTACATAATATTAAGCAGAGTCATGGAAATAAAAATAAATAAGTAAACAAATGGGACCTAATTAAACTCAAAAGCTTTTGCACAGCAAAGGAAACCATAAACAAAATGAAAAGACAACCACAGAATGGGAGAAAATATCTGCTAATGATGTGACTGACAAGGGATTAGTCTCCAAAATTTACAAACAGCTCATGCGGTTTAATATCATCAAAGCATTCACTCGTTTTTAATTCTTAGTTTTCTTTAAGAAATGAACAACGTCCTCTATACCTATGTTTGTGACTATCTCAATGTAAGCTGTCTTACATCCTATGGGAATGAAGCTCAGTAAAGCAAACGCAAGGGAGATCTGCTCTAGAAACTGAGGAGATGCTTTCCATTCACAAAGCAAGGAAAGTCTCATGGGAGAAAACCTCTAGTAAGTGCTACATGATGCGGGTGAAGTGATGGAGTTATAAACCTCACAATGTGTCCTGTGGGCCTAGCCTTGTTGGGTCACCCAAAGATGCCTAATCGTAATCACTGCCACCTAGTCATCTGTGGGCAGAATTTGGTCATTTGTTTTCCATTTATGGAAGGGGCTTTAACAAATTTACTGACTTAAAGAATTTCAACAGTATTTGTAATTTTTAATTGAGAGAATTAACGCAAAAATTGGAAATGTGAGCAATTAGAAAGGCAGTGCTTCTATGTAGAGAACCATCAAATTAATCATCAGGGCTTAATACCAGGTGTGAATTACCTGAACAGGATCCTTTAACTTAGAACTTTAAAAAGAGGAAATAAATTAGGTTAGACGAACCCAAACTCTTATAGATGAAACTATTTCTCTTAGATACAAGTGTAATTCATTATTATAAGTATGAGATAAATGTGGTTTTGTTTAATATCTTCTCACTAGGCAATGGGAAAACTTAACCGCATGTGTCTAGAAGTAAATTTCAACACAGCTCAGTTCTCTTGTGAGTTGTCCTTTCCTTGAGATTCTTATATTTTCCTGCTGATTGGCAGCAGTAACTTCTTCATTGAAATTATTTTCCTTTTTGTTTGTTTGTTTGTTTAAATTATGTAAGGCATAACACACCTAAGGTAAAGTACACAAATTTTAAATGTACATCTCAATATAGTTTTACCCCTGTGGAACACCTGTAAACACCCTTGTAATTGCCATCCAGATCAATATATAAACATCGCCAGCATCGCAGAAGGCTTCCTTTGTACTGAGTCCTAGCCCCATGAAATAGTTTTGCTTCTTGTTAAAATTTATATCCATGGACTCATAAAATAGGCAGTTTTAATTTGTCTGAATACTTTCACTCAGATGATTTCTGTGAGATCCATCCTTGGGTGTAACTGTTGTTCATTCTTTCTTGCTCCTGTATAGTAATTCTATACATGAATATACTGTAATTGTTCATCCATTCTGCTATAGATAAATAATTTGAGTGGGATCAAGTTTTCAGCTATTATGAATGTCTTGTCAGGTTTGATTTTGTTTTATCTTCACTCATTCTGTTGGGTGTGCAGTGTATCTCACTTTGGTATTGTATTTTTATTTTTTAATTAATTAATTAATTTTTATCTACTTTTTATTGAAGTAGAGTCAATTTGCAATGTCATGTTAGCTTCACGTCATGTTAGGTGTACAGCACAGTGATTCAATTATACATATATATATTCTTTTTCAGATTCTTTTCCCTTATAGGTTGCTACAAAATATTGAGTAGAGTTCCCTGTGCCATACAGTTGGTCCTTGTTGTTTATCTATTTTATATACAGTAGTGTGTGTATATGTTAATCCCAAACTCCTAACTTATCCCTCCCCTGCCCCCTTTCCCCTTTGGTAACCATAAGTCTGTTTTCTACGTCTGTGGGTCTGTTTCTGTTCTGCAAGTAACTTCTCCTTTTCGGATGACTGGTGGTGTTGAGAATCTATCTTCATGCCCGCTCTCCTCTTCCATGAAGTGCCTGCTTAACTCCTTTTCCCATTTTCCCACTGGGTCTTCTGTCTCCGTGATCTGTAAAAGCTCAGTATTCAACTGTTGCAGAGCTAGAATTTGATGTTTCATCCTACATTTTCTCTCCTCTTGGCACTGCTGCTATGTCTGCTGCTGTTGCGTTTTTTCCTCAGGTCTGTGTTTCTCTTGCTCTTTCCCATATTTCCCTCCTGCTTGATTTGTCACTACTCTCTGGGTCATGTGACTTTTGTGACCACTTGCCAAACTTCCCAGTCTTCCAAGGAACTCTACTACAAGACTGCAGAGCCCAGGGCTGGTGAGTCCTCTCACGTTCCAAGGGTTAGCTTCTCATTCAGGGTTCCCTTAGTAGCATCACTGGTTTCACTGCTGATCACATATATTTTAATTGACTGACCCCATTGGTTACAATGGTCCATGTCACCAACTGATTGATGGACGAACATAGCCCTTAGATTTTCCCAGAATTCCGGGTCTCAATGTTCTGAGCCTCTGCCCTCTATTGACTGAGCAGTCTAATTGTGGACAGTAAGAAATAGCTTCTAGAAGAGCCCAACAGAAAGGCTAGCCACAGATAAACACATAGCTTTTTATTAATTTCTTTTTCATCTCTCTTCCTTCAAGCCCCCTCTTGTTATAAGTCACTCACAGATTTTCGATGATAGATATCAGAGCTTCTTCCAATAGGAGAGATTGATGACTTTTAAACTCCTTCATATTCCCACTTTCCCTCACTCAGCAGAATTTACAAAAAATATAAAACAAATGGAAGCCATGGTTTCCAAGGATAAATTCTACTTGTGACACTAAACTTAGAACAAAATGATTCCTCTTCAGCAGAGAAGGCTATAAACACAGATAAGCAGGTAAACCGACACAAGAACGCTGGACCCATGGTGGCTTAGACATTGACAGTCCCCAGGAAGGACAAAAATACCCATCAAATGCCAATCCTGACAGCAAGTTGCCTGTCAATATGCAAAGAAAAATCATTATCTTCATCAAAACATACTTGTATTGAAAACTCAAAAAATAAAACCCACACAACATACTTTTATTAATGAAGATACTGAGATCTCAGTGAGAGTAAATTGCTCAAAGTCAGTTAGAAATTGGTGGGGCAGGAATTTGATGCAGAACTCCTGTAAACACCCTTGTAATTGCCATCCAGATCAATATATAAACATCCCCAGCATCCCAGAAGGCTTCCTTTGTACTGAGTCCTAGCCCCATGAAATAGTTTTTGTAAGCATCTCCAGAAGGATGCTCTTTCTACACCTCAGGAAGCAAGCTACTCTCTATTCCTCCTTACTTTTGTTCTTACATCTCTCAGAGCATTTAAAGCACTTACTATGATCGACTTTTCATATGTTTGTGGCCTCAGACTGTGAACACACACCAGAGATGGGTCTTATGGTTCCTTTTATCAGAGACAAGATCCTTAAGAAAGTTTGTTGACTGAAAAAGTGATTATGACATGTATAAACCCCGAAGGACATGCCTTGGGTTCTAATAAATTTCTGCACCCCTACGAAGGTGGAAAAGTTTCTTCTGAACAGGCAGAATCAGACAAGATAGCTAAAGAGCTTCTAGTCCTGTTCATACACTAGGCCCTCCCGTAAGGCTTATTTGCATGAAATCCTAACAAAACACTTAGGAGTAATTACTATTATTTTTCTCATTTCAAAGATGTAGATGTGAAAGAGATCCAGATATGTCTGACTCCAGAAAAAGCACCAACCCTTAACCATCATGGCTGCACTGAGGAGGTTTTTAGGCAAGATTCGAATTGAAATATAGTCCTAACGGGTCATTAGAGTCTGCATAAACTGAATTGGGGAAAGCGGATTCTGGTACAGCTAACGGCAAAGTAGGAAAGCAGGTGCACCAGAAGCACGGGTTTAATTCATCTTGGAAGGACAGAGGATGCCTGTTGAGAGAGGTGGGAGAACGTGACTGTAACGCACATGCTCTACCGTCTGACCGCAGATTTGCCTCTCTGCTCTGCCAATTGCTGTTTAACTCTCTGCAAGTGACTTGACCTCTCTGTGTTCTGTTTGTCAACCTCATGGGTTTTTTATGCGGATTAATATGTACGTATATAGAAGGGCTGTATCTGGTATATGGTTAGTACTCCTTGAGCCTGGCCATTTTATTATTATTAGCATTAGTATTACTTTAAAAATGGTACTCATTCAAATTTATAGGTTTTGATGTATTCATCAACAAACTTGTCTTATTTTTATATCTGTACTTCTTTTGCCCTGAGTTTCTACGGCTTAGAGTCAATGCATTCTAGATTTGAAAATCTCTTAAGATTATCTATTTTAAGGTTCTCCTTTCAGTACAAGAACATCAGGCAAACGGGTGAGTGACTTGGCTACAGACACATAGCCTGGGCTCAGGCTCAGTGTGAGATGATGGGAAAGAGAGAAGTAGTAAATGTACATCACACAGAGAGCAAACCAAAACCCTAGCAGTGACAGATGCTTCCTTTTCTTGAAAAGATCTGATTTCAAATATCTGTTCAGTTGGAAGCCTGGCTGTCATGCTCTATGTCTGAATTTCCAGGCAATTGCCAACATCTTTAAAATTAATTTTAAAAGTTGCTAGTTTTGCCTGCCCTGCTGCCATCATTTACACCCTACAGTATAGCTGTTTCGATGAGGATCCTTGTCGATAGAGTTCGTTCGATTAAAATGACTTGACCCAGGCAATTAAGGTTTGAAGAGGTTTTCGTGTAGAGATGGGAGTTCATTTCCAGTGATGTCATTGACACAGTTTCCTTCCCTGGAAGGAAAAATTCCCAAAAATGCTTCTGGACTTAACCTTGTAAAGTGCCTAGTCAACAACTTAACTTAATGAGTTATCACCTGGATTTCTGTAATGTGCCCTTCTCCCAAGTTTTCATCCTGAAAGGACCTCCCTTTTTATGTATATGTACGTATATGCACATCTATAAGCTGCGTGGAGCTCTACACATATGTGTATAAACATATAAATACATCCTTGTATAGTCTGCTTCCAAGGGGCTCAACTTTTCTTCTTCATGGGTCATAAAAATTAAATCATATTTATCAACAGCCATTACATTTGTTGTAGCCTCAGTGTTTTCCTCCTTTTATACATCACAACTTAACTCATGGGATGCATGTCTGGTAACCTGTTTTTTGAAATATCTGGGATCTGTGTCATGCGTGTTGACTCATTTTCATGATATAGGCTGAAGAGTAATTTTGAAAAATGTCCCGCCTGATTAAAATGTCCTTTGCCTAGCCTAAATATACAATCCTCAAGTAATAATAACAGAAAAGAGGAAAAGACAAATGAATTAGAAAATATGAAATCACTCTGATGAAAAATCCCCACTTAATGGAGCTTGTATTACTTTATAATTCATGATAAGAGAGTGAACATGTGAAATACTGTTTTTGATGCTACTTTTTGATGTGATAAGAATATATTATCACACCTTTTCCTAATTTTAACAAAAGTATACTTCAGTATCTCCACTTTGTAGCCTAGGAAATGAGGAGGCTTAGAGAGATTATTCAGGTTGTAAGTTTTACCTAATATGTGAACTATGTGTCAGTTTATCAGAATTTTAATATGAACCATGAGATTATAATAGAAGTATATCAAATATTTTATAGGCCAGAAGTCAAGTATATGTTTAAGAGGGTTTCCTCCATAATCCTCCAGCCCATTTTGCATTAGTTGTCTTACTTGCCTTTGAGGTTTCGTATTGTTTCCAATTTTAATACTTTCTATTAAAATAAGATTAGGCAGTTATACAGATAGAACTTTCAAAAAATTATCTCCACCCTTGATTTCCATTTTTCCTCCAAACTCTTCCTCTAGAAACTATAAAATATTTCTAAAAATTCATGTATTACCAAAGAAAGCCATTAATCAATTACCAAACTAGTTGATTTCTTAAGCAAATTCTTAACTAATGTATTCCATTAAGAGGTCTAACCAGACTGACACAGCTAAATGTCCACTAAAATACTCAACCAGGAAGTGAGAGGTATTAGTCAATACACATATTGTGAAGAGACAGGATTGATTGTTTAGTTCCCTCAAACTGCTTCATACATATACAGCCCGTGAGTGTAAAAACACAAGCCGAAAACCAAAAGCAGATTGTCAAGTTTTCTTGAGCCTCTTTTGATAGCCTCCTTTCTTTGGGGACAGTATGGCTGAGGCTTCAACACTGGGATGAAACCCCAGGCATCTTCTACACTGGTTGTCACCATCCTCACTGATATGGTCAGGATGCCTTATTGCACAGGGAAGAGTAAATTTATAGAGGCCAGGGGAGCAAAGATGGTTAACTCTTTCACTTTCTGTGTACATATACCTTCTCTATTTCCTGCCAAGACTAGAAAAAGGTAATTAACATCCCTTCCCTTTCTGCTAAAACTAAGCTTTTAAATGAAAATATTTCTTTTCTCAAAATCATGAGTCACTTTGCTGTGCACCTGAAACTATCACAACATTGTTAATTGGCTATACCCCAATATAAAATAAAAAGTAAAAAAAAAATCATGTATTTGTTGGCTCTTCTTAGCCAATGGAAGTCATGTATTTAGGATAGATTTAGGACATCTCTCTAGCTAAATGTTATTGGCAGGTACCATCATAATTAAGCAATTACAGAATATGGTGTGAACAGAAAAAAATTCTCCCAAAAATATAATTCCCTAGCTCTGCTTGTAATCTAAAGCATATACAATCATATCTTGGATGTGACTAGAGTTGATTTTAATGTGATTTTCTCTCTCAGAGTAATACATCCCAACAGAACCTTAGAAAAATGAAATGTCTATGCTCTGGAACAAGTCAAGATTTACATGCATGGCTAATTGGGTGTAGTTATGCACAAGGACCAGAGTTAGAGACATATCTGCTTGCACGTGCCCTTGAATTCATATTAAACTTCCTTTGGGGAGTTTGTGTATTTCACGGGCATTTTAAATTCTCTTCCCTGATTGTCTTCTCAGAGTGTTTTTACAGAGTCAGCAGGGCATCCATCCCCCTGAAACACAAAGGGACAGTGAGACAAATGACTCATCCAGGGTCACCAAGTGAACAGCAGACAAAAGTGAGGGTAGAATCGGATCACTGAGGTCAGAGCACAAGACTGTTCTGCTTTCTCTTACCCACAAAAAAAAGTGTTTCAGTAGATTTAATAATAAAATTTGACCTAAAAGCAGTAGTATAATCCTCCATGGCCAGGGAATAGAACATTTAACATAAAATTAGCTTATAACGAGCTAATTATTTCAATTTCCCTTTCTTTGCTTATATAATGGAGCAAGGGCTAATAAACTGTAAAATTACAAAAGTGGACAAGGGGAAGGAAATACAGAACTCAAGTCCGTACAAATAACCATCTGAATAATCAGAAAGTTGTCTGTAGTTAGGAGCAAGGACAATGTAGCCTTTACCAAGCAAACATTTAAAGGAAAGACATACTAAATAAAATGTATATTGCAATGCTATTTCCTTACTTATAGAGGCTGAATTTGAATAAATGAACCTCTTCTAACTTACATCCTTTTAAGAGCCAGTTGGCATTCCATATCTGCGAGCATCAGAGACCCCTGTGAATTTGAGCACTACGGATCTACTGCAGGCTTTGTAGGCTGGTGGCTCCAAACAAGATTTTAGTCTTTGCCTCGCTCTGAAAACTTCCTTTTTCCACCAGAGTTACTGCGCTTGCCAAGAGTGACATAACCTTGAAATTATTTGTTACATTTTCCAATGAACAAACCCAGCTTGTTAAGGAAATGGGCAGCCTATGTCATTAGCAAAGAGTACAATAGTGGACTCAGAATTCAGCCTTAACTGGTGGGTCCAGAGCATTTGTTGTTTCTGGGAAATCACCCTGATTTTAGAAACAGTACTGCATTTTAACTGCGCTGGTAGGGGTGTGCTGGCCTCTGGAGGTTGTTAGGGAAGCATGCCACCCTCCCGCACCACGTGAGAGCCGGGGTTCACAGGCTCCTCAATACACCCCCACCCAAGTATCACTGACTCTCATTTTAATTGCCCTTACCATCTATTAGTGGTCTTTCTTTGAACTGGGTTTGTTGGCAGTGAAATAAAATCTTGACGGCAACTGTTATTGATTTTTTCCGATTATACATTTAATACACCCCTACGGTAGACAACTTAAAAGTCCCCTCAAGAATCAAGTAGGAAACCAGATCACCATCTCACCAGCCAAAGACACAACGATGAACACACAAACGCGTACAATTCTCCAACTAGAAGTAATGGTCATACACTCTATGTGGTTTGATTCAGGATCATAGGAATAGTTATAAAATGACACAACGCCTATTGGCTTCACAGCATTCACAATTTAACCAGAAGAACCATTCACATTCTCTCTGTATCTATATAGGTGGATAGTGTGATATACGGCGAACAGATTCATCCCGGAAATACCATCATGGAAAGTCTTGATTTGAAGATGGACTTCAAAGTTGGTGCTTTCTGTTTTTCCTTTAAAATGTATACTCTTCCATGCCCTGGCTACTGTAAATAGAGCTGCAATGAACATTTTGGTACATGACTCTTTTTGAATTATGGTTTTCTCTGGGTATATGCCCAGTAGTGGGATTGCTGGATCATATGGTAATTCTATTTTCAGGTTTTTAAGGAACCTCCATACTGTTCTTCATAGTGGCTGTATCAATTTACATTCCCACCAACAGTGCAAGAGGGTTCCCTTTTCTCCACAACCTCTCCATTTATACGAACATTTATTGTTCGTAGATTTTTGATGATGGCCATTCTGACCTGTATGAGATGATATCTCATTGTAGTTTTGATTTGCATTTCTCTAATGATTAATGATGTTGAGCATTCTTTCATGTGATGGACATAGAATCTGTCATACAGAGTGAAGTAAGTCAGAAAGAGAAAAACAAATACCATATGCTAACACATATATACGAAATCTAAAAAAAAGAAATGGTCATGAAGAACCTAGGGGCAAGATGGGAATAAAGACGCAGACCTACTAGAGAATGGGCTTGAGGACACGGGGAGGGGGAAGGGTAAGCTGGGACAAAGTGAGAGAGTGGCATGGACATATATACACTACCAAATGTAAAATAAGATAGCTAGTGGGAAGCAGCTGCATAGCACAGGGAGATCAGCTCGGTGCTTTGTGACCACCTAGAGGGGTGAGATAGGGAGGGTGGGAGGGAGGGAGATGCAAGAGGGAAGAGATATGGGGACATATGTATATGTATAACTGATTCACTTTGTTATAAAGCAGAAACTAACATACCATTGTAAAGCAATTATACTCCAATAAAGATGCTAAAAAAAAAAAAAAAAACTCTAGAAAAAGCAGACTAATCTATGTAACAGAGGCAGATGGTTGGTTTCCAGCAGGTGGAGGAAGCATCCGGAGCCTAAGGACACTTTATCCATTATCTTGAGTATGATGATGGTTTCTCAAGTGTATACATGTAGTAGAACTTATTAAAGTGTATACTTTAAGTGTAATTTATCATACGTCAAACATAGCTCAATAAAACTCCTTTTAAAAACACAAAAACAAAAACCAAAAAGCAAACAAACAAAATGTATATTCTACTTTAGCTTTTGATGTGAATTTTGTTTTTGAAGAGGTCGTATTTGCATGTTCCCCATAGAGAAAACTACAGGGAAAGGTATATTTTGAAAACCTTTCCTTCCATTTTTATCTCTGCCCATCTCATTATACTTCCTGCCCTAATAAGAAATGACCTTTACTAGTTCTGCATGT
Organism: Leucopleurus acutus; assembly: GCF_964270905.1. Classification (NCBI taxonomy): domain Eukaryota; kingdom Metazoa; phylum Chordata; class Mammalia; order Artiodactyla; family Delphinidae; genus Leucopleurus; species Leucopleurus acutus. The sequence goes on from NC_139142.1 coordinate 194,478,431, forward strand.
ACTTTTTCAGTTTTTTCTTTGTATAAATACACGATTGTGTCTACTTATTTTCTACCTGCTATATTGATTTTAGACACCTTGCAGTTCCTGTAGAAATTTCCATAAAAGTATATAGAGAACTTCAGTGGAATATATGTTCAGATATTCAGAACTTCCATTCCTGTGTGTGGAAGTCCTATAGTTTAAGTGATTCCTAGAAAAGGACAATTCTTTGCAGTATTTTGTGATTACAAACCATGCTGCCATGATAATCTTGTGCCAATGCTATTTCACTTTTGCAGCTATATGTTTAGGATAAATTCCCTGAGTAGGATTGCTGGATCACGGAGTAAATTCTTTGGTAATTTTGAAAGATATTATCTTTCATAAGGATTTTAATATTCTGTAATACTACCGGCAATGGAAGCGTATGCTTTCCTTCAGTCATACCAACATTCTTTGTTATCAAACATTTAAGCTTGTGATTTTGATAGGTGAGAAATTATATCTCATTGTAGTTTCAGTTTGCATTAAACTTTTAAAAGAGATTGAACATCTGTTTTACATGTTCACAGATGTTGTGTTTTTTCTCTGGAAAATTATTTGTTCTGATCTCTGCCAATTTTTCTATTAGGTTCTTCCTCCTCTCAATTTTTAGAGCTCAATATTTATTAGAGAAATTAACCCTTTATAATAGGAGTTGCAAATTTTTTCTTTTTATTTACTTACAGTATTTGTTTTGAAGTGTGGGTTTTTTGGTTTCTTTTGCTTTGTTTTGTGTTTTGTTGTATTTTGTGTATGCACTTGCCTTGAGTTTTTATGCGATCAAATTTATCAGTCTATTTTCCCCAGAGCTTAAATTCAATCTTAACCAAAATTCTGTCCAGTAGAATATATTAAATATTTTAATATTTTCTCTTTCATAAAGTATCCACTTAGAATAAGACACTTTTGATGAAAGATAATGCTATCTCATCCTGAAGAGAAGCATTGCAAATCTTTAATTTATTTAAAATTTAATATCGTATTTCCTCTTAAATGGAAGTGTTAACGCTACAAACCCTTGGAATTTGACTATTTCTGTGTCTAATCCCACATATACAGTTCTAAGTTTTCTATGATCATGAATATTTGATGAATTTATATGTTTTTGCATTATGGAGATATAGATCTCAATATCAATTCCCAATGGTCTAAAATAGCTCCCTTGGAAGATGAATATAACTCAGAATTTCTGATATTGAATTAACTGCAGAAAACCATCTGGGGATATACATGGATAAATGTCTCATGTATTCATAGTAGAAAGGCTAAAATTATAAAAATGATAATCCTATATGCTAGTTTAACACTTGCATCACTTTATGTTCAGTACACAACTGGTGATACCTTGAGTTCTGGAACATCGTGGAACCTTCCGTCTGCTCTGGGCACCTGGTACAGTCGTGTGTGCGGATGTGTGTGATGACAATCACACAGTTTGCTTATTCAGCATCAGCTGCCTTGGGTTAAAGTCTGAACACATCTTAAGCTCTGCACGTCAGGGGTGTTTAGGACAGCTCAATCATTTATTTAGCCAGTACTAACACTGCTCCCTGGCGGGTGGATTCAGAGCTAAGCTCCAAGGCTCCAGCTCTAATTGGAGAAATCTCTGATAAATTCCCACAGCGTTCCACTTGGATACGTGTTGCTGTTCTGCTACGGGTGATCTCTGCACCACTCCCACCCACGACAACCCCGCTGGTACAATCCTGTCCTACAAACTGCTGTGGTGGACAGTGTATCTTTGGACTGATTTGATGGAGTCAGATTTTTCTTTCCTAGCCTCAGTGGAGACATTCTGCCCCGTTCAGTTTCCTATTTTGCAGGAATAATGGACAAGGCAAAGTGGTGATAAATTCTGACAGTAAGCCAAGTTATATTTTCTTGTTGCATGAAAAGAAAATACTCATCCTAAAAGCGTGGTTTTCGTTCTCCCTTTTAAATTACTTTAAGAAAGCGTGTTTACCCAGATGCGACCCCCTGGGTCTTCTTTGTCACCTCGAGCAGCCTGCTCATCCTTTCCCACAAAAGCCTCTTCATTAACTCCTTGTGATGTGTGAAAGATCTCCACTAACATGAAACTGTCCTACAAATACTTTATTTCTTCACGTTGGTTAGCAAACATAACTTCAACTCTATTCAAGGTGATGGGTGCTTTGTCTGTACTCACTCATTTTCGTGATGCCATTTTTTTTTTTTGGCCATGCCATGCGGGCTGTGGGATCCTAGTTGCCCGACCAGGGATCGAACCCGGGCCCTAGGCAGGGAGAGCGTGGATTCCTAACCATTGGACTGCCAATGTGACATCATCTTTTGATAAAAATCACACATTAGTTTCTATCATTGAGTGTATAGTATACACTCTGCTAAACATTCCACATACCTTCTTTCATTTAAGACCCACAACAATCTTATGAGACAGACGTTCTAACTGACTCCATTGTATGGATGAAAAATTGGAAGCATAGATCGTTTAACTTACTTTCCCTAAGCTGCATATTTAGCAAGGAAGCCCAGTGAAAACCCAGGTGTATCTTATACCAGACGGAGCCCAATTTGTCACAGTAATATCCATGTATGTAGAAGTATTAGAAAAGGGCAGATGAAGACAAGATGAAAATTAAAAGCCGTCACGCTCAGTTTCCTTCCCAGGAGGTATGCGCTGTCAGCCAGAAATTCTGTAAGCCGGGATGAGTGTCCACCCTCCCGCCACGTCCCCCGACATGGTACATGTCACAAAGGAGCCCAAGCTTTACTAAATATGTTCAACAACCTGCTCTTCCCCCACCTAATGTATCTCCAAGGGGTGTGTGTGTGTGTGTGTGTGTGTGTGTGTGTTTACCTTCTTTGTTCTTTTAAAAACATGCATCACAGTTGTCTACTGACAGAATATTCTAGAACATACTATCAGTTATGGAAGCATTTCTCTACTTCATTTGCTTTAAGTTTTACTGACATTTCAAACAAGCTGCACAGGCCACTTTGATGCATACGTCGTTTCATACTTGTGTCTCTCCCTTCCCGCTTGTACTCCTAACAACAGTTTATGCGTTACTATTTTCTTGTTAAGTCCTGGCATAATCAAATTTTAAAACTTTACCAAACTGCATGGTGAACAAGGGTGTGTGTGTGTGTGTGTGTGTGTGTGTGTGTGTGTGTGTGTGTGTGTGGTTTGTGAGCAGCTGTCTTGACCGTGGTCATGAGGAAGGTGAGCAAATCATCTCTGGGTAATAAATTAGTCACTTCAAATCTGTTTTCTGATGAAGCCAATGGGTAACCCAGGAAGGAACCACTAATGAGGTGCTTAACCCATCTGCCCAGGGGATGGCCAAGCCTCTTTTTGAGGCCTTGCGGGATTGAGCAGCATTAGAAATAGATGAACGATGGCTTATTCTGAATCCCCTGCAGGCCGAACTGGTCACACAGAGAGCATGCCCTGTCAGTGGGCTGGCGTTCATCGAGCATCTAGAGAACAGAACGCCCGTCGGAAGTGCACAGCTCTTCCACAAGCCCAAGTACATGCTCAGTCCTGGGCTGCCTTGTTCAGCCTAAGGTGTCTGAGAATTTGGTGTTAGAGTGGGTGTGATTCAGTATTATGATATATAACTGTTTGTTTTGAATATTGTCCAACCTGTGTCAAATTAGTTTATTCCATGGGGCATTGTTTTAATGGAATATTTCTTCAAACTTGAATTCACTGTATGTTGACATTAATGCCTCCTTGACAGTTCTTTGGACAATCCAACATGTCCACACCTCTCCAACTGCCTCTGCCCTCCATTGAGCTGAAATTCCATGTCTTTTCTTATCAGTAAGGAATTAAAGCCATCACTTTCAAATGGAAAGAACTGTATCAATTTCAGAAATAACTCTTTCTTATTTGAAAAGGGTATGATTTCAGTGTGAGCTGATTTTCTCAATCTATGGAGCACCAGGGAAGAGTGGTGTGGGTGAGGTCGTCATATTTGAGGGTGTAATCTGAGTGTAATATGCAGTTAAAATCATGAGGGCAGGCAATCGCTCTCGATGGAAAAAGCAAGTGGTATCGTGTATGCAGGATTTAAACTGCAAGGGGCATGACTGAAAAATCCCTCCTAAAATGAAGAAAATGTTTAAAAGAAACATCATCTCTGGCTATGGGTAATTCAGAAAGATAATAACACAAAATTCTACTCTATCTATATTATAGAATCATATAATGGATTCTATAACAGAGTATATAATAGAAGCAAAATGTAATGCATTGATTCTCTAATCTCTTTATTTTAGAGATGAGAAAAAGAAGATGCAGTGCAATAATAGTAGTAGTAATAACAATAATGTAATAGCTACAACTAAAACTTCTTGAGCACTGACTGTGTCACAGACACTGCTATAAGCACATTGCATATATTAGCTTATTTAATTCTCTTGATATGAGGTCAATAACATTATTATTACCCATGGAAAATCTGGAGCAGAGGGTTAGGGAACTTGCCTAAGCCACACAGCCAGGAAGAGACAGGCTCCAGTTTTGAATCCAGGCAGCTGGACTCCAAAATCCATGTTCTTAACCACCACGACCACCATCACCACACACACACACACACAAACACACCTGTGTGTGTGTACATGTATAGATGCATATATGTATGCATATATATTTAATATATCTCCGATGTCTTCAGTCTGTGGCCCTGTCCTTAAGATCTCTGTTAATATTAAACAAAACCTGGCTTGGCACCCCCCCCCCAATTACATATATCATGGAACAAAGGTTATCTTAGAGTTTCTATTTTTTGAATCAATTATTTCCAGTGCCCCTTCCAGAATTTTTTTGATTCCTAGGAACTTAAATACCCATGGTCACCGTAATCCTAAGAACGTTAACATCACTCATGGCAGATCTCCTGCTCCTTTTGCTTCACTCTCTACTGAAACTGACCCCCTTTAAGAGTGAAGAGGGATTTGCTGTTGTGAACATAAAGTCATCTTTAGGAAACGCAAGATGACAGACTATGGAAAATCACTGCAGGCTATTTATCTTTTCTTAAGACCTATCTCCCCTCTTTGTCTTTCCTTCCCCTTCTCCTACCCTATCTCTTTGTGGCAGGCTCTTCTTTCTGAACCACAGGGGGTGTGTGTGATTTTTTTCGTACCCCATGGTGGGAAGATTTGACAAATTGATCTTGTAATATACCGGGGTGGCATGTAGGGGTTATTCGATAACACAGAGTTCCCTCTACTTCTTGCTTCTATCTGCTGACGCTCTGCTTCATGAAAAGGAATGGATGTTTTCTCCTTCTTGAGTACAGGTGTGATCCTAATATTTGCAAGTAGAGATGCTGCCACCTCACACCTTTTCTTTTTTTCACCTCTGCCTCTCTTCTGCACCCTAACTGCCCACTGGAGTTCCAACTGCTCCCACCAAACGGATAATTATCCTTTGGTCAACCCTTCACACCTCCTACTGGTGGAGAGTTTGCCTTTAGAAAGCTGACCCACAGATGAGGACAGCACCGTTACTGGCAGTGGTCCAGGGGCATTTAGGAAAGCACCCTGAAGCAGGACAGAGTGAAAGAACACAGAGTTGGAAGTTTACACAACTATTTGATGAACGTGGGGATGAGAGTGAGAAGTACTGTTTACACCTTTGCAGGGAGCCCTGCACTGATGTGTTCTACAGTCCCTACCAATACCCTTTCCTCTGTGCACACTGATCCCAACCAGTCCTGGGAGCCCCACTGTTCCCCACTGGAGCTGATCTGTGTATCATAGGAGAAAGGGGTCTAGGGTTTCTGACCCTTCCTGGGACTTGTAACTTCTGCCTTTTCAGGCCTGAGTCCTATGCTAATATAAAGTTTCTTCCGTTCATATTTTGGTGGCGCTACAATGAGGTCGGAAAAGCCCATCACTGGTTTTTGTTGGTGGTGGTGGTGTTGTTTTTAATTTTTATTGGAGTATAGTTGATGTACAATGCTGTTGTTAGTTTCAGCGTACAGCAAAGTGAATCAGGTATACATATACACATATCCACCGTTTTTAAGATTCTTTTCCCATACAGGCCACAGTATTGAGTAGACCGTCCCTGGTTTTACTTGTCATCTCTTGCTACTCCGTTGAACTATTTTTTCTGAAGGAAGCCTCATGCATTCTTCCATGAGGAAAGCATATCCTTTTGTTAACATCACTTGATCCAACACCGTGTTTAATGGCAGCCCTAGGATTACTGTGCTACAGGTATTTGCTTCCTTCTGGAGCATGAAGGACCATCTGTGGGTCCAGGGACTTGGGCTAATGGTCTCAAGTTTTTCACTGAATGAAAACAAGGGGTGTGCCCGATCATCCCACAGGGATATGCATGTTCTCACACATGACGCACACTCACACCTGCACCCACATTCACAAATATACATTTTCAATATATATTTGAACTCCATTTACATTTCTAATTTTATATTCAGAGGGATAGGAGTTTGCTTGCCTTAAGCAAGAACAACTTATGGGAGATTGTTCAAAATGGAGGAGTAGAAGGACGTGCTCTCACTCCTTCTTGCAAGAACACCAGAATCACAGCTAACTGCTGAACAATCATTGACAAGCAGACACTGGAACTCACCAAAAAAGATACCCCACATCCAAAGACAAAGGAGAAGCCACAATGAGATGGTAGGAGGGGCACAATCACAATACAATCAAATCCCATAACTGCTGGGTGGGTGACTCACAAACTGCAGAACACTTATACCACAGAAGCCCACCCTCTGGAGTGAAGGTTCTCACACTTATACCACAGAAGTCCACCCTCTGGAGTGAAGGTTCTCAGCCCCATGTCAGGCTTCCCAATCTGGGGGTCCAGCAATGGGAGGAGGAATTCCTAGAGAATCAGACTTTGAAGCCTAGTGGGATTTGATTGCAGGACTTCAATAGGACTGGGGTAAAGAGAGACTCCACTCTTGGAAGGACACACAAAGTAGTGTGTGCATCGGGACCCAGGGTAAGGAGCAGTGACCCCAGGGGAGACTGAATCAGACCTACCTGCTAGTGTTGGAGGGTCTCCTGCAGAGATGGAGGCATGGCTGTGTGTCACCGTGAGAACAAGGACACTGGTAGCAGAACTTCTGGGAAGTACTCTTTGGCGTGAGCCCTCCCAGAGTCTGCCATTAGCCCCACCAAAGAGGGCGGGTAAGCTCCAGTGTTGGGTCACCTCAGGCCAAACAACAAACAGGGAGGGAACCCAGCCCCACCCATCAGCAGACAAGTGGATTAAAGTTTTACTGAGTTCTGCCCACCAAAGCAACAGCCAGCTTTACCCACCACCAGTCCCACCCATCAGGAAACTTGCACAAGCCTCTGAGATAGCCCCATCCACCAGAGGGCACACAGCAGAAGCAAGAAGAACTACAATCCTGCAGCCTGTGGAACAAAAACCACAATCACAAAAAGACAGAAGAGATGAAAAGGCAGAGGGCTATGCACCAGATGAAGGAACAAGATAAAACTCCAGAAAAACAACTAAATAAAGTGGACATACACGACCTTCCAGAAAAAGAATTCAGAATAATGAGAGTGAAGATGATCCAGGATCTCAGGAAAAGAATGGAGGCAAAGATGGAGAAGATGAAAGAAATGTTTAACAAAGATCTAGAAGAATTAAAGAACAAACAGAGATGAACAACACAATAACTGAAATGAAAAATACACTAGAGGGAATCAATAGCAGAATAACTGAGGCAGAAGAACGAATAAGTGACCTGGAAGACAGAATGGTGGAATTCACTGCTGTGGAACAGAATAAAGAAAAATGAATGAAAAGATATGAAGACAGCCTAAGAGACCTCTGGGACAACATTAAATGCAACAACATTTGCATTATAGGGGTCCCGGAGGAGAAGAGAGAGAAAGAACCCGAGAAAATATTTGAAGAGACTATAGTCGAAAACTTCCCTAACATGGGAAAGGAAATAGCGACCCAAGTTCAGGAAGTGCGGAGAGTCCCATACGGGATAAACCCAAGGAGAAACACTCCGAGACACATAGAAATCAAATTGGCAAAAATTAAAGACAAAGAAAAACTATTGAAAGCAGCAAGGGAAAAACGACAAATAACATACAAGGGAACTCCCATAAGGTTAACAGCTGATTTCTCGGCAGAAACTCTACAAGCCAGAAGGGAGTGGCATGATATACTTAAAGTGATGAAAGGGGAGAACCTACAACCAAGATTACTCTACCTGGCAAGGATCTCATTCAGATTCGATGGAGAAATCAAAAGCTTTACAGACAAGCAAAAGCTAAGAGAATTCAGCACCACCAAACCAGCTCTACAACAAATGCTAAAGGAGCTTCTGTAAGTGGGAGACACAAGAGAAGAAAAGGACCTACAAAAACAAACCCAAAACAATTAAGAAAATGCTCATAGGAACATACATATCTATAATCACCATAAACGTGAATGGATTAAATGCTCCAACCAAAAGACACAGGCTTGCTAAATGGATACAAAAACAAGACCCATATATATGCTGTGTACAAGAGACCCACTTCACACCTAGGGACACATTCAGACTGAAAGTGGGGGATGGAAAAAGATATTCCATGCAAATGGAAATCAAAAGAAAGCTGGAGTAACAATACTCATATCAGATAAAATAGACTTTAAAATAAAGAATGTTACAAGACACAAGGAAGGACACTACATAATGATCAAGGGATCAATCCAAGAAGAAGATATAACAATTAAAAATATATATGCGCCCAACATAGGAGCACCTCAATACATAAGGCAACTGCTAATGGCTATAAAAGAGGAAATCGATAGTAAGGCAATAATAGTGGGGGACCTTAACACCTCACTTACACCAATGGACAGATCATCCAAATAGAAAATTAGCAAGGAAACACAAACTTTAAATGACACAATAGACCAGATAGGTTTAATTGATATTTGTAGAATATTCCATCCGAAAACAGCAGATTACACTTTCTTCTCAAGTGCTCATGGAACATTTTCCAGGATAGATCACATCTTGGGTCACAAATCAAGCCTCAGTAAATTTAAGAAAATAGAAATCATATCAAGCATCTTTTCTGACCACAATGCTATGAGATTAGAAATCAATTACCAGGAAAAAACCGTAAAAAACACAAACACATGGAAGCTAAACAATACATTACTAAATAACCAAGAGATCACTGAAGAAATCAAAGAGGAAATCAAAAATACCTAGAGACAAATGACAATGAAAACACGACAATCCAAAACCTATGGGATGAAGCAAAAGCAGTTCTAACACAGAAGTTTAGCTATACAAGCCTACCTCAAGAAACAAGAAAAATCTCAAAGAAACAATCTAACCTTACACTTAAGGGAACTAGAGAAAGAAGAACAAACAAAACCCAAAGTTAACAGAAAGAAAGAAATCATAAAGATCAGAGCACAAATAAATGAAAGAGAAACAAAGAAAACAATAGCAAAGATAAATACAACTAAAAACTGGTTCTTTGAGAAGATAAACAAAATTGACAATTAGTCAGACTCAACAAGAAAAAGAGGGAGAGGACTCAAACCAATAAAATTAGAAGTGAAAAAGGAGAAGTTACAACAGACACCACAGAAATACAAAGCATCCTAAGAGACTATTACAAGCAACTCTATGCCAATAAAATGGACAACCGGGAAGAAATGGACAAATTCTTAGAAAGGTATAACCCTCCAAGACTGAACCAGGAAGAAACAGAAAATATGAATAGACCAATCACAGGTAATGAAATTGAAACTGTGATTAAAAATCTTCCAACAAACAAAAGTCCAGGACCAGATGGCTTCACAGTTGAATTCTATCAAATACTTAGAGAAGAGCTAACACCCACCCTTCTCAAACTCTTCCAAAAAATTGTGGAGGAAGGAACATTCCCAAACTCATTCTATGAGGCCACCATCACCCTGATACCAAAACCAGACAAAGATACTACAAAAAAAGAAAATTACAGACCAATATCACTCATAAATATAGATGTAAAAACCCTCAACAAAATACTAGCAAACAGAATCCAAGAACACATTAAAAGGATCATACACCATGATCAAGTGGGATTTATCCCAGGGATTCTTCAAAATATGCAAATCAGTCAATGTGATAAACCATATTAAGACATTGAAGAATAAAAACCATATGATCATCTCAATAGATGCAGAAAAAGCTTTTGACGAAATTCATCACCCAGTTATAATAAAAACTCTCCAGAAAGTGGGCATAGAGGGAATCTACCTCAACATAATAAAGGCCATATATGACAAACCCACAGCAAACATCATTCTCAATGGTGAAAAACTGAAAGCATTTCCTCTAAGATCAGGAAAAAGACAAGGATGTCCATTCTCGCCACTATTACTCAACATAGTTTTGGAGGTCTTAGCCATGGCAATCAGCAAAGAAAAAGAAATAAAAGGAATACAAATTGGAAAAGAAGAAGTAAAACTGTCACTGTTTGCAGATGACATGATACTATACATAGAGAATCCTAAAGATGCCACCAGAAAACTACTAGAGCTAATTAATGAATTTGGTAAAGTTGCAGGATACAAAATTAATGCACAGAAATCTCTTGCATTCCTATACACCAATGATGAAAAATCTGAAAGAGAAATTAAGAAACACTCCCATTTAGCATTGCAACAAAAAGAATAAAATATCTAGGAATAAACCTACCTAGGGAGACAAAAGACCTGTATGCAGAAAACTATAAGACACTGATGAAAGAAATTAAAGATGATACTAACAGATGGGGAGATATACCATGTTCTTGGATTGGGAGAATCAATATTGTGAAAATGACTACACTACCCAAAGCAATCTACAGGTTCAATGCAATCCCTATCAAATTACCAATGGCATTTTTTACAGAACTAGAACAAAAAGTCTTAAAATTTGTATGGAGATACAAAAGACCCCAAATAACCAAAACAGTCTTGAGGGAAAAAAATGGAGCTGGAGGAATCAGACTCCCTGACTTCAGACTATACTACAAAGCTACAGGAATCAAGACAATATAGTACTGGCACAAAAACAGAAATGTAGATCAACGGAACAGGATAGAAAGCCCAGATATAAACCCACACATCTATGGTCAACTAATCTGTGACAAAGGAGGCAAGGATATACAATGGGGAAAAGACTGTCTCTTCAGTAAATGGTGCTTGGAGGGCTTCCCTGGTGGTGCAGTGGTTGAGAGTCTGCCTGCCAATGCAGGAGAGATGGGTTCGAACCCTGGTCTGGGAGGATCACGCATGCCGCAGAGCAACAAGGCCCGCGAGCCACAACTACTGAGCCTGCGCTTCTGGAGCCTGTGCTCCGAGTCCACGATAGTGAGAGGTCTGTGCACCGCGATGAAGAGTGGCCCCCGCTTGCCGCAGCCAGAGAAAGCCCTCGCACAGAAACGAAGACCCAACACAGCCAAAAATAAATAAATAAAATACTGAATACATAACTATTTAAAAAAAAATGGTGCTGGGAAAACTGGACAGCTACATGTAAAAGAATGAAATTAGAACACTCCCTAACACCATACACAAAAATAAACTCAAAATGGATTAGAGACATAAATGTAAGACCAAACACTATAAAACTCTTAGAGGAAAATATAGGAAGAACACTCTTTGACAAAAATCACAGCAAGATCTTTTTTGATCCACCTCCTAGAGAAATGGAAATAAAAACAAAAATAAACAAATGGGACCTAATGAAACGTAAAAGCTTTTGCACAGCAAAGGAAACCACAAACAAGACGAAAAGACAACCCTCGGAATGGGAGAAAATATTTGCAAACGAATCAATGGACAAAGGATTAATCTCCAAAATATACAAACAGCTTATGCAGCTCAATATTAAAAAAACAAACAACCCAATCCAAAAATGGGCAGAAGATCTAAATAGACATTTCTCCAAAGAAGACATACAGATGGCCAAGAAACACATGAAAAGCTGCTCGACATCACTAATTATTAGAGAAATGCAAATCAAAACTACAATGAGGTATCACCTCACACCAGTTAGAATGGGCATCAACAGAAAACCTACAAACAACAAATGCTGGAGAGGGTGTGGAGAAAAGGGAACCCTCCTGCACTGTTGGTGGGAATGTAAATTGATACAGCCACTATGGAGAACAGTATGGAGGTTCCTTAAAAAACTAAAAATAGAATTACCATATGATCCAGCAATCCCACTCCTGGGCATATACCCAGAGAAAACCATAATTCAAAAAGACACATGCACCCCAATGTTCATTGTAGCACTATTTACAATAGCCAGGTCATGGAAGCAACCTAAATGCCCATCGACAGACGACTGGGTAAGAAGTGGTACATATATACAATGGAATATTACTCAGCCATAGAAAGGAACAAAATTGGGTCATTTGTAGAGATGTGGATGAATCTAGAGACTGTCATACAGAGTGAAGTAAGTCAGAAAGAGAGAAACAAATATCGTATATTAACGCATATATGTGGAACCTAGAAAAATGGTACAGATGAACCGGTTTGCAGGGCAGAAATAGAGACACAGATGTAGAGAACAAACGTATATACACCAAGCGAGGAAAGTAGTGGGGGGTGTGGTGGTGGTGTGATGAATTGGGAGATTGGGATTGACATGTATACACTGATGTGTATAAAATGGATGACTAATAAGAACCTCCTGTTTAAAAAAATAAATAAAATTCGAAAAAAAAGAAGAAAAGCAAGATGCAGAAAAGTATGAATAATATGACCCTGTTTTTGTAAAACTAACAACAATAAAAATATTTCACGTACATGTAAAAAAAAGAAAAAAGAACAACTTACGGTGATAAATCTGAAACATGTCAGATGGCAAGGGAAGTTCAATCTCATGGTAAAAGAATCTCCTAAATGAATTCAGTAAATTGTAGAATTTCCTTCTTTTTTAAGGTTGAAGGTATTTACTTGTATGTATATATCACATTTTCTTTATCCTGTCGTCCATCAACACTTAGTTGTTTCCATACCTCAGCTATTGTGAGTAATGCTGCAACGAACAAGGGAGTAGAGATACCTCTTGAGACAGTGATTTCATTTCCATCAAAAATATGTCCAAAGTGGAATTGCTAGATCATATGGTAGTTCTAGTTTTAATTTCTTGAAGAATCTCTATACTGTTTTCCATAGTGGTTGTACTATTTTACTTTCCCACCAACATTGTACAAGGGTTCCCTTTTCTCCATTTATCCTCACCAGCATTTGTTATCTCTTGTTCTTTTGATAATAGGTAGCCTAATAGGCGTGAGGTGATGTCTCATTGTGGTCTTGATTTTCATTTCCCTAATAATTAGTGATGTTGAGCACCCTTTCATGTACATGTTGGCCATCTGTATGTCTTCTTTGGAAAGCTGCCTGTTCAGGTCCCTTGTTTATTTTTAATTGAGTTATTTGTTTATTGTAATTGAGTTGTATGAGTTCCTTGTATATTTTGGATATTGGCCTCTTATCAGGTATGTGGTTTGTAAGTATTTTCTTCCATTTCATAGGTTCCCTTTTCATTTTGTTGATGGTTTCCTTTGCTGTGCAGAAGCTTTTCAGTTTGATACAGACTCAGTTGTTTATTTTTTGCAGGATGGGCCGAAGAAGCTGGCCCACCATGGAGGCCCAGCCATCTTAGACCAGACTCTGAGCTGATGCCTTTCCAAATGAAGGCAGGGGTCCCATCATGCTGTCATTGGTCACTATGTGTATTTCTTTTTTAAGGGAGATTTAATAAAAGAGAATAGAAATGTCATGTTGGAAATGCTAGCTTTTACTTAAAAGAAACATTCATGGTGTATTATTTATGATTTCCCATCTTGTGTTCCAGATATGAAGTATTCTTTAAGAAAAATACACATGATTAGGAGACAATTTTAATTGTCATTTTTGAGCTCTTAGTCAAAATTTGTTATACCTTTTTCTGTCACTAAGACTTTTGGGGTTCAGCTGCATCTTCTGGTCCCTCTCGTTCCCCTCTTCGGCTTCTTGAAGTTCGATTCCCTGGGGACAGTGCTGGCACATCATATATTTACCAGCAGAGAGGACTCCTTGATGGTTTCCCTGCACAAAATGAGCAGCTCTCTTGTCAGGAGGCTGTTTCATCCTCTCACAGCTTGGCCATCTATTGAATAAATACAGGCTACTGAAAGTTCAAAGTATAAACACATGTGAAGACATGCAGGGCTACTCTGTATGGACCCCTGCGATTCAAAAGGCTCTTGAATAATTTTATGCCATTTGGAAACATCTTATGAGGCACGAAGTCTAGCAAACATGGCATCTTAAAGTTTGCTTTTCTGACTATTTTCTCTGAAAAAGGAGTAATTTTCTTGGGTAGAAATGTAGGTCCCATTCCTTGGGTAGAAATGGTTTCTTGATTTTTTTTCCTCTACTGTTTCAAAGCCACCTTTTCTGTGTGTCTACAATAAGGGTCTTTGGGGGAGAAGTTAAGCACTGCTTATAAACATGGGATCCCAAGAGACTCAACATTTGGCAAAATCTCATTAACACTTTTGCTTCAATTCTCTATGTTGGATACACTTAGGGTAAGTTTTATTGGAAAGAGGCATCATTAACTCACATCTTGCCCTTTTCCCTGCTGCTTGTCCTTGTCAACAGCAAACGATGAATAAAGTATAAGATGCAAGTCCAAACAGTCACACCAGAGCAGGTCGTCTCGGTGGTGAACATCACCTCCTTTCCCATTTGCTTGCCTTATTTTTTCAAACATCTTTCTTATATGACTTGTGAACCAAGAACAAAGTATTTTAAGTCAAGTAATACAGACCAGTAATTATATCCAGTATCCCTTTTATTTTTCTGAGACTTAGCCTCTGAGTTGTTATTTTATCTTTGCGTTCATAGTTACATGTAAAACAGTTTATAGAAGAAAGTCTATTGGCCATTTTAATATCCCTGGCAGTCAGATACAATGTTTAGTACAACAAAAACACAGAACATTTTGTGACTACTCCTCTATGCCAGCCACTGTTTTCTATCCATTAAATCACTTAATTATCATAATTTATGAGGTGGGCAGCAATATTAAACCAAGGCACAAAAAGATAACTTACCTTAGGTTACACACCTAATAAATGGTAGAGTCAGAATTAGAACATAGGCGATCCAATAGAGATAGGAAGTTTGTTATTTTTCCTCCCCAAAAAACATATTTTAAGTGCTATTGGTAAAGTCCATTGCATCTTTCCACTTCACCATGCTTTCTATTACATTTGCCCTAAGGTCACCCTAGACATTTCGGGGATCGAAGGAGAAGTTGAATTGGAGATTTAATTTTAGGTTTAGTGATATGTTTACACAGTTCACAGTTACTGTTGGGTATACGTAAGTGTCTACTAGCTCTCCTGGTTTAGAAATGAGTCCTAGTAATAACCTTACTGTCCACTCTGCCAATTCACTTGTCACTGTTACACAAAGAATGTAGGTCAGCGTGCACTAGAACAGGCCCACCACTGCCCTGTGTACACAGCCCTAAAGTAGGTCACACGTACAAGAAACAGATTTGAAATGTACATAGACAGAAGCTTGTCTTCCAAACCTTGCAGCTCATAAATTAAATAAACTTAGTAGAGTTTTTCCTAAACTTGACAGCAATCCTAAAAATTCACTTTACATTACCATTAACAAGTTGCAAAGCTGAAATAAATCTTTTCTAAACAGTGAGAAACAAGAAACACGTTTTGATCAACTGTGCCAGGAGGAAGACTAATTTATCTTTCTACACTCTGATAGAAAATGCTATGGAAATAACAGAAATCAGCAATCAAAGGGTACACAGCCAGAAACATATGGGGGAAAATTGTTTCAATGAAAATGTTTCAATTAGAAAATAGAAACATGCTGCTTTTCTAGATTTTATGTTCATAAGCTTTCATAAATAACTTGTGATTTTTTTTTTTACATTTTAAATAAGTATTGACTTTATACCTACTTTTGTAGTCTTAATTCTGTGTTTTTTAAAAAGAGCCCCCAAATCTATAGTAGCTTCAGGTTGGTAGGATTAAAAATACATTTGCTGGGAGGACCAACATGTACTTATGTGCATATGTTTTATAGCTCACGACACAGGATTATCATTAACTTTTGGATCTCTTTCTCCTTTTCCTTTCAAAATATTGCTTAGTGACATAATGGAGTTTCTTTAACTGACTAGTCCCAAGGAGAATCGAGAAGAAATTCTTTCAATGTGAACTCTTTTTAAGCATACAAAAAATAATTCCCTGGTTACCTAATAAAATATGATAATCCTGTGTGACTCAATGTTTTTCAGTGAGATTTCTGGGATTTAGGGATATTCCAGAGTGACACCATAGGTGAAGATGAAGAAGGGAATCCAAATATGTGGGGCGAAGGTCTACACAGCAAATACTCAACAGATCCATCTAAGTGTTAAACCGTTTAGAGAAGACTTCATTTAATCTTATTAACTTTTTCTTGGTTTATCTATCTGAATAGGCTCTCTATTGGTCCAGACATTGCAGGAATGGTCTGCAATAATATTTATTCATTTAAATAATTATTATTTGTCTATTATGTATAAACATTGTCCTAGAGGCTGGGGATGCCCCAGTGAACAATCACACAAGGTGTCTTCTGCCCCGGAGCTTATATTCCATGGAAGAGTAGGATGCCTTACATGGGGAGGGACAGGATCCTGGCTCTGCGCACTCAACGATCCTCAAACACAACCTACCTAAAACATCCTCAGATGGCCGTTCATACAAGAAGCACAAAGCCACACTTGAAAAATATTCAAATGAAAATACACACATTTGGTCATCAGGATCAGTATACCAAACACAGAATCTTGCCTGGGTCAGTGAAGGATGTCATCCTGTGAATTTTATAACTTTGCTCCACCTGACTGCCTCCCAGGATCCTTACCACCTTTGAAGTTGCTCGTGGATTCACGGTGCTATGCTGAAGATATGTCAGATCTTATACAAGATTTCAGTTTTATCCCTATGATTCAAAAATGAATGAGACTCAGACCCCATATCTCTCCCACCTTATCATTTTTCTCTGAAAGATCTAGTAGGAAAACTGAGGTAGCAAAGCATCCATTTTAAGACTAAGATCAGCTACTAAGGGAAGATTCCAACATCTGAAATATCAGGATAATATTATCACAAACTGAGACAACACAATCTGTTGTCTTATGCCAGCCTCCATCCTGCTCAAGGGATACTCATTGGTGGTAGAGAATGTACCCTCTGCCATGGCTTCTCTGAGTAAACTCAGAAAGTGTATAAGTCATAAGGAAAGTGCTTGACGTCGTTCATTGCGGAGCAAAGTGAGAGACACAGGATAAATCTAAGTTGTTTCTTTGCACTGCATGTAGGTATCATCCACTCTCTTGTTATGTGTTATTCCACTGATGATGTTATTAGTAGAAGTGCATGTGTGGCATTGGTGAATCAGTGGAGATGTAGAATGTAATTCTTTCCGAAATGTCAGTTCTTAGTGACAAAGTAATTCTCAAAAGCAATACAAATGGAAAGAAAGAAAGAAAAAGGAAGGAAGGAAGGAGGAAAGAAAACTAGCCTAATAGGCAATTAAGAAAATGCAACTTGGGCTTCCCTGGTGGCGCAGTGGTTGAGAGTCCGCCTGCTGCTGCAGGGGACACGGGTTCGTGCCCCGGTCCGGGAAGATCCCACATGCCACAGAGCGGCTGGGCCCATGAGCCATGGCCGCTGAGGCTGTGTGTCCGGAGCCTGCGCTCCGCAATGGGAGAGGCCACAACGGTGAGAGGCCCGTGTACCACAAAAAAAAAAAAAAAAAGGAAATGCAATTTAAGCAATAATAACATACCATGTTCTACCTTTCAAACTGCTGAAGAATTTAAGCGCACACACAATGTTCTAGGCATCTACTGCTTATAAAAATCCAGCCCAAATTGAGTGGCATAAAGGAACCATCATTTTATTACGTTCATGCGTTCTGTGGGTCAGAAATTCAGAAAAAGCAACAACAGACACAACTTGTTTCTGCCCCACAGAGTCTGGGAGCTCAGCTGGGAAGACTCATAGTTCACTGGTTGACCTCAGATTGAATGTCAAGCAAATATCTAGAGATGACTTCTTCATGTGTCTGATTTCCTCACAGAAAGGCAGCTAATTTCCAAAAGCAAGTGTCTAAGAGAAGTCAGATGGAAGTTCTCTGTTTTGATGACCTGGCCTTGGAAATCACATTGCATCACTTTTGCCAGTCAAGATTCCACCCATATGCAGAGAAGGAACAAAGACTTTACTTCTTGATGGGGACAAGTGTCAAAGTCACATTGTCAGAAGATTATGGGTGATAGGAGAGATTTTGCAAACATTTTTGGAAAATGCAATTGGCCACACACACTAGTCACCAATTTTTTTGAGGATTTAGAAAATGAGAGCATAGTGGTCCCTGAATACCATGGGGGATTGATTCCAGGACACCCCCATACCAAAATCTGGGGATGCTCAAGTCCCTTATATAAAATGGCACAGTATTTGCATATAACCTACACACATCCTCTTGTATACTTTAAATCATTTCTAGGTTTCTTATAATACCTAATACAATGTAAATGCTATGTGAACAGGTACTGGTGAGTGGCAAAGTCAAGTTACGCCTTTTCGAGCACTCTGGAAATTTTTTTTCTGAATATTTTTGATCTGCCACTGGTTGAATCCATAAATGCAGAATCTGGGGATAAGCAGGGCCAACCGTAATTACAGTTTCGTGCTATCAGTCTGGTCACCTGCTGTACTTAACAGAAGACTTAAAATGTATCTATCCCTTGACAAACTAATTCAAGGTTTCCAAGCACTACATACTAAAGAAATAACCATGGCTGTTTCTATAGTCCATAGGTGCCGTGTCTCACCTGTGTGTGTATAGTGTGCCCTTTCAAATCATATCTGAATGATTGCAGCAGATACCTCCAAACTGTAAGGGGAATACAGGAAGTTAGGTTCCTTCACTTGTCCCTGCCCCGACCCAGGTACCAAAGGTTATGTCCCAAGTTGCTGTCAGCATCAGCTCTCCATCCTGTTCCTGACCTTAGATGAATTCAATGATGCAGAGTTTAAACACTCAGTAATGATGGAGGTGGCGTTACAGGTCATTGTAGTTACTTTCAATGTGATTTTTTTAAATGTTCTAAATTTACCTTGGCTAATTCCCTTGTTATCAGAAAAAAAGTTATTAAAAGGAAACCAAAAATTTTCAGTTCTTATCTTACACTAATCTGGGGCAGCAGAAGATGTTTTGGTCCCTACCTTACAATGATCTTGCCAAAGGAAGTTAGATAGATAAGATAGATAAACAGATAAAAAGGTAAACGATGAATAAACAGATTTATGTATAATCACATATACAGATGTGTTTTACTTGGCCCATAGTAGCAATACATTTAAAAAATCTTTTTATTTGTTGCTAATGTTTACAAATTGGGAGATTTTACAGTAAAAGATATCTGGGTTTTCAGATTTCCCTCAGATAGGAAACGGCATGCTAACATTGTGTTTGCATTCCCAGTACCTCCTTGGAAGGGCCAGGGATTTATAGATTGCAGCAGGGGTGGTCCCTAACCAGCTTGATGATACCTTACCAGCTCATTTCACTAACATACACTACATTCCTAGCCCCTATACACATTGCTGTTTGTGACTCCGGACAAAAACGATATTTAGCAAAACCTAGATAATACACGAAATCATTGTACCTCTTCACCTGAATGTTTTGACATCATTTAGAAGAAACATAAACAGCACATTTTCTCTTGGTTAAGAAAGCAGAATTTAAATCAGTTCCTCAATTCTAAGGAACTGTAAAGTTTACAAATTAAACTTAGTGTTTTCTTTAGTCATTCGTCTCTGTACTTCTTATAGCCTTTTAAGCTCTGCCTTCCAATTGAGTAATTTATTATACACTTTCTTGCACTGCTTGCTGTTTTAAGAGTTAGTCTTCATCTTTCTAGCAGACTCAAAAGTCACTGAAGGCCGGAACCACGTCAGGATATTTGTTTTCTTGAATATAAGTATACAATGTATTCTTGTTAGTGATCTGATAAAATCTATCATTCTAGGCACTGGATAGATATTCTGGGAAAATGTTATTCTGGTCATTGACAAGGGCTTCCCTCTTTGGGAAAGGTCAATTTTTATTCCCAAAAAGGAAGAGAGAGTAAAATAAGTCTCATATATGTTATAATCCAAATCTGCCCTCCTGCATTCATTTTTCAACCCAAGAGCTTCTCAAGATAAAAACAGCACCATAGATTCTTTCCTTCCGTGAAAAAAAACCCAAGTGAAAAGCTCTCAGTTGGTTCCAGCCCTACCTCTTTCTGATGTCACCATGATTTGCATGCCAAAGGGAAGCCTGCAGCAGAGTGGTCCTCTCTGCGGGTGGGTGTAGCCCGGAGCTGGAGACTGACAGCTCTTGGTCACGGCCCAGAGAAAAGCTGGCTCCTTAAGCATCCCTGGCACTATCACCGGGCTCCTCGGAAGAGGCTAGATCCTGAGGGCGAGAAAAGAGATGAAGGTCAGGGAGGTTGCCAGTTGCAAAATGTAACTAAAGGCAGAGCTAGTTTCTGCTTTAGGAAAATTTACTGTGGAGGTGCTGATAGAATCCTTAAGTGCCTCTTCCTTTTGCCTTACTTTCTAACTGACGTGGGGTATTGTAATTTTAGCATCATTTTCTTCTCTCAGATGAAGATATGTTTAAGAGCTAGGTGACAGTTTTCAAATGGATGAACCTCTCTATAGACAATACTAGGGGATGCTTTGTAGCTACCATTTATGAAAAATACATTTGTCAAAATTATAGGTAACTGACTTGACACAGAGGCACCTGACCTCAGAAGGGAATGCAAATGACGGTATCTTTCTCACTGGAGCAACAATGTCTTCCTTTTCGCGTTGGCTTGAATGAACACATTGACCTAGAACAACATCTATTTACCAATGAGTGATGCAAAGCTCTGACAAAATTCATAACAAACAAATGAGAAAAACGACGGGGCCATGGCCAGGTATTTTAGTGAGCTTTGGTGGCGGGCGATAGGATTTATATGATTTCTAGAAGCAATCCAAACATTAAATAATAAACTTTTCCAGTTACTACTCTCTTTATGCAAAAATATATATGATGAAATGCTGAAATAAACTTGATTAAATTTGATCTTTCTAGAATAACCTCTCAAAATAGATACACTCACAAACTGACCGATAGACATGCATGTGCCCGTCCTCTCTTTTGAACACACACATGTGTACACCTGGCGGGGCTTTATGAGAGAGACGAGTACATTGACTGGCAGGTGGCAGCAAAGGAAGAGGGAAGAAAGGGCTTAGATCAGGGTTTGTCAGCTTTGGTGATATCGATGTTTCAAGCTGGCTCATTACTTGTTGTGGGGACTGCCCTAGGCACTGGAGGATGTTTAGCAAAATTCTTGGTATCTACCTACTAGATATCAGTGGCACGCCTTCCATGCCAGTTGTGAAATTCAAAAATGTCTTCAGGCATATTGACCAGGGTGACATCACTGAAATGGCAACATAGGAGACCCCAGCCTCCGTCCTCCTACAAAGATCAACAATCAGACAGCTGCCAAGGACTGGAAACAGCCTGGGAAAGCTCTCTAGGCCATTTAAGAAACTTTAGCAACACAATGGGAAAATCTTTTTTAAAACCTAAGAATAACCTCACAAGAAGAGAAGGAGAACACCTTCCTTTTGCCTTCATTGGCCCGTGCCCCAAGCCAGGTCTGCTGAGGCCCAAGAGGGGACTTACTAGCTACAATGAGCTAGCATAGTTGATTCACAGTGTTGTGTTAGTTTCAGGTGTACAGCAAAGTGACTCAGTTATACATACATATATAGCTATTTTTTTAGATTCTTTTCCCCTATAGGTTATCGCAAAATATTGAGTACAGTTTCCCACGCTATACAGTAGGTCCTTGTTTTTTAATCTATTTTATATATAGTAGTGTGTAACCGCTAATCCCAAACTCCTAATTTATCCCTCCCCCATCCCTTTCCCCTTTGCTAACAAGTTTGTTTTCTATGTCTGTGGGTCTATTTCTGGTTTGTATATAAGTTCTTTAGATTCTACATATAAGTAATATCATATGAGATTTGTCCTTCTCTGTCCACCTTACTTCACTTAGTATGGGAATCTCTAGGTCCCAGTGGGTTCTTAATGAGTTGCTAATATGTACTTTCTTTTTCGGTTTTAGTGGCCATTTATTGACTTTGAGTTTTTGAGTTTGCGGTGCTGCCCTGGCCACGTTAGCAAAATGGCACAGCGGAGGCCTGAAAAAGTGTCTGGATGTTTCTTCTGGCCCCCTTTTGCTCATTTGCCTTTGCCATGAGGAAGATGAGCTTCATGGATTGAAATTATTCGATCAGTAATTTTGACCAAACCGTCGAAATTACTCCAGCCAAATCAGACAACACCTGGTCAACTTCCAGTCAGGAGAGACTCCAAGACCTGGTCATTTGAGGTCAGTCTAACTCACTGACACTAGAATTGTGGACTAGGTAAACGTTGTATGGATGTAAAGTTGAACAGCCATTTGTTATATAGCATTATTGTGTCAATGGAGAACTGATACATTTATTAGACCCAGTGAACTTTAATTGTATGCTAGCCATTGTGTACAAAACATTCTAGAAGCCTCAGATTATGTTATCCTCCACCAGAGGGGGTCAACACTTGACTCTAATAGTCAGAGATTGAAGGTTCATTATCTTAACCCAGTCATGAATTTAGCTGGCTCAAGGCTGGGTTTAAGTTTTAGTAAAAGTGCATTTATCTCTGGTCTGTCCCTGTCACCAAGAGCATGGATTTGGAGGACTTTTATTTGCCTTTGTCTCTTCAGTACCTAGAAACTGCAAGAGTTTCTGCTTTGTTTCTCGGAGGTTTTCTTCTTAGGTCTCTAGGCTGCTTCACTGAACAGCTTCAGAATGTAGCAAATCTCTTCAAGGGGAGATTTGCTATGATTTTAAAGCTCCACAAACCTCTAATTCTGTCATTCCAGCTCTGCACGAGCACCAAGGCTCTGCTAATTTTTAACTCCCCCAAACAGTGTCCCTGGCAAACCCCCAGGAAAAAGCAACTGGAGATGTTCGTTTGGGATTCATGCCTTTAGCAAGGGGTCCCATCTCTCACTCACTGTTGGTAGAGGGCTCCCCGAAGGCCTTTGTCTCCTAAGCATGGTGAGACGTACATCTTAGAGCTATTAGGACTTTGCTGTTCAGTCACCATTTCTGCTTCAACCTTCAGTGTTTCAAGGCAGAAGCCAAACACGTGTCTGAGACCCCTTAAGTCTCCAACTTTGTCGCCTAGATCCACAGGATTACCAAAAGCTGTGCTGGTGTCTGTGTCCTCCGGGCCCACACCCAGAGTCAGCTAACAACCCCGGAGACACCTGGGGATTTTCAGCACTGGTCTGGTCTGGAAACTCTACCATACCCGCAAGTACAAGTCCAGGCCAGGGTGTTTAACTGGAGTAAATTGAATGGATTTCTGAAATTTTTATGCACAGAGACAACTTAGCTGGGTAGACGCTCAAGGCATCTTTCCTGTTCTTATTAATACTGACTGAAATTACTTATGGAAATTGAAAAAAATCAGTACAAGCTTCCACACAGCTTAAAACCATCTTGAAGATGACTCATAATTTAAGGATAAGAAACCTCTGAAAGCAAGCTTATACTTCTGGGGGAGAATAGCCTATATGTGTCACATAATGTGATTTAGGGAGGAAGAGCCTTTTTAACTTGGATATTTAGCTGAGAAGGAAATAACAGTGTGAGGGGCAAACTGAAGAAGGAGTGAGTGGACAGAGAGAATGTTTGGTTTACTCCTTTTTATCAGTATGTTGGGTATGAGAGATAATGCCCTGGCCACCCATTGTTCAGGTCCAATTTCCTTTCCAAGCGTCCTGGAAACTCTCAGTGAAACATTTACAATTGATGGAAGTTAAGAAAGCAAGCAACTTCGTTTTTTGATTTACAAAAAACCTCATACCGTTTGAACAATATGATTCACTGGATTTCCTCTTTGCCTTTCGAGGTCACATCCTGCGTGCTGTGCGAGCCGGAGCTGGAGCCGTATCATGGTTTTGTTGATTTGCTGCTTGTGCGCTCTTACATTCTACCTCTGCAACCTGCCCCTCGCTTAGACAAAATCAGTCTGAATCCCAGGATCTGGGGGCTAAACAACCATCATCTCTTCAATGCCGTCATCTTTTTCACAAAGGAACCAAAAATCAATTTCACCCATGAGACATTATCCAAATAATGGCAAATGAACCAAGGAAATTTTTAAAAGTTGCAAAATCTCTAAAGAAAAATGTACTGCAACATCTTTAATGGTTTGCTAAGGCTGCATTGGCAGGAGGAGAGCTGGGACAGCACTAGGACATAGAGTTTAGAGCCAGAAAATCAGTATCTGAGTCCAGAATGTGTAGGCCTGGACACACTCTATAATCTCTTAAAACTTGTTTTAAGAGGTAAGTTATGAAGTTGTGATGGAAAGATTTAAACATGATAAGACAAAATATGCTATAATACATCTGTTTATCTGGAGTAAATATATTGAATATAAATTAAAGTACAAGAATATTAATTTAGCCCAGTTCTATGGCGCAAATAACGCACACTTGGTTAAAGACCATACTTTACGTGCATCAGCAGACAACCATGAGCTTGAGTAGTTCAGTGGTTGGATGGGGCCGGGACTCGGAGCGTTTTTTAGGAGCAGGTGGGAAAAATTCACATAGAGTTGTCAGCACAGCCTAGCTACAAAGTGTTTCAGAAAACACCCATCACCAAATAGGGATTTTACTTTGACTACTTCTCAGAAATTTAATTTCTTGATATTCCTTTGGAGGAAGACAGCTTCAAAAATAAAAGAAGGTAAAATGCCTGATCCAGAATTGCAGAGACAGGCAGCCAGGTGGCCTGCTAGCTTATGGAGTCTCATCTTTCAGGAGACACACAGGAGTTATACAAGTTGTGTCTAATGCTAACACTTAGAACAAACAGGAACATAAACATTCCTGCAGGATTGTGGACTATGACGTATTTTAAGATGCAATTTTCACTTGTGAGTGTGAAACATGAATAAATTAGTTTGGAAACCAGCAGGCAGTGGTGAGTGTTTTAAAATATTAAAGATTGTATTTTTACAAAGGAACCATCTATAAAAGTGATTCTGGGTGTATAAATACTTTAAGTATATCATTGTACTTATCATTGCATGTATAATACCCAGTCAACTGAACATTTATTTTCTAGGACTTAGAGAGTTAGGGTGAAATAGACTTTGACCCTGACATATAAGAGTTTATAGTCTCATGTGGCAAGTGAACATAGTGGTAGAAAATTTCAATAAATATGGTGGGGGAATCGGGGTCCTATAAGAGAAGTTAAGTCTTCAGAGAAGTGAAGCGTTTTATGCCATAGAAAGCGTAGAGGAGAAGTTAAGATGCAACAACAGGCTTCTAGGGTGAAAGGGTGCCTGAGTTTGACAAATGAAGAGGGTTTTGGCCTGGCTAAGGGTTAGGGAGAGAAGTTTTGCATTTGCACATCTGTAGTGTACTGGGGAGAGAAGAAGAAAAGATGGGAAGAAACAGGCAGCGACCAAAACACAAAGGTTTATGTCTAAACATAAACTTTTTAGAAACTTGTGCAGGAAAGTTGAGAGAGGCTTTATTTCTAATAGCCCCAAACTGGAAACAACCCAAGTGTCCATCAACAAGTGAATGGTGTCTGTGCAATGGGACACTGTCAGTGCCAAAGAGAATTCTCATGTGACAAGTTGAACAGATCTCAGAATACTTATGCTGAGTGAAATGAGCCAAACACAAAGGATGACATCCCATATGATTCCATATACACCAAATTTTAGAAAAACAAATCTACACTTTGAGAAAGAAGATCCCCGGTTGTCTGTGGAATACTACTCGGCCATAAAAAGAATGAAATCTTGCCATTTCTGACACCATGGATGGAACTGGAGGGTTTTATACTTAGTGAAATAAGTCAGACAGAGAAAAATAAATATTGTATGTTTTCACTTATATGTGGTTCTAGAAAATAAAATGAATGAAGGTAACAAAACAGAAACAGACTCACAGATACAGGGAACAAACTGGTGGTTACCACAGGTGAAGCGGATTAAGAGGTATGAAGTACTAGGTATAAAATAAAGAAAGTTACAAGGATGTTATGTACCAGCACCAGGAATATAGCCAACATTTTAGAGTAACCTTTTGTTGAGTATAATCGATAAAAATATGGAATCACTGTTGTATACCTGAAACTAATATAATATTGTAAGTTAACTATACTTCAAAAAGGAATTTTAGAAAACTTTTTTCCTTACGAATGTAGATGCATAATGTTAGAATATAATTTTAAATTTGATTTTTTCCACGGGATTGGAGGGATTTTTAACTTCTTCTTTCTTTCTGTTAGTTTCCCCTCAATATTATGTAGTGTACTTGCATTCCTTTAAATTGGGAGAGAACCTGCTTCCACAGCAGCTGTTGGCATCCCTCTGGGGCTGGAGCTTCCTCTCCCGCCAAGGCCCGAGGCTGCCCGCAGAGGAGCTCCAGCTCAAAGCCTGCTTCCTTTTCATTCTTGCAGAAATAGCTGTAGAGTAAAATCCTCTGGGGTGTTTTTTCTGGAAAAGGAGAACAGAACATACTCTTAGTAGTTGACTGTGGAAAACACTGCTCTAGCTGACTTTAAAAATTCTGAATTGCATGCAAGGAAACCCCAGATTAACAAGGGGAGGTTTCATAAGGTTAAACACCTCAGTTGAAATGTCATGGGTGTGGTGGAAATATATGTGACTGACTTCTTCCAATTACTTCATCAGATTCTTATTTTACTATTATTAATTAATACTTCATAAGTCACATAACTTCCTCCTCCCTTGTCCCCTCCTACCCTTTCCTCCCCCCTCCCCCTCCCCCTCCTCCTCCTTCTTCTCATAATCATCATTATCTAGCTTTAAAATAAGATGCAGCATTTGGTCATTCTTACAGGAAGCTTTCAGTCTGAAGGTTCTGGCTGATGTCACATGCAGGACTAGTCTGGTATTTTATGTCCAAAGTGATTATTGTTTCTGTATCAGTTGGAGGTGGACATATTGAACTCATTTCTCCATAATGTGAATTTGAAAATGTGTTCTTGGGGAAAAGAATGCATTCAATTCAATGCTTCACTCTCTGCCTTTCCTAATTTTTGCTGAGACCAAGAGAGTATAAGAAAACCTGACAGATGAATAACACATTTTTTTCAGAACCGTGTCCACAATTCATTTGGCTCACTCAGTAACCATATAAAAGGCACAAGAACAGTGTTGATGTCCTTATTCCCAAGGCCTTCAATGAGGCCCAAGGATGCTGAATTAGTTCACTAAAGTCACCAGTTCACCCGGAGAAGAGTCAAGGATTCCCAGCTCAGACCCTTCTACCATTTAGAACTCTACCATTTTTTCAACTATAAGATATCTGAGCTGACCCCACAAAATGTAATTTCCATGTAAGTGAATTATTTGCAGCATTTGCATCTTGGACGGTTTCTGGTCACAGAGAGTTTCAAGGGAGCTAATGTTTATTGAACCTTCTAAATGTCAGTGGTTATTTTATGTAATTCTTACCATGACATGTGAGATAATTATGATGATGTCTGTTCTACAGATGAGAAACCATGAGACAAACTGACTTGTCTGAGATTGTGCGGTGTTTGAATGGTAAGGACGGAATTAGACCCACTCCACGTCCTGTGTCACTGACCCCACAATCATTGGAGGCAATGCCAGAGATTTTATTGAGCATGTTGGGATTGTCAGAGTTAGGAAGGATGGGACTGAGTTATTTGCCACACCCTGATATAAATCTTCAAGTCTCAAGTGCTGCAAACTCAGCTTAGCATAATCTCATACAAACATTAGTGGAATTCAGGAACCTCACAGAAACAGCTAGAGAGATGCTCTTGCCAAACCGTCATCCATTCATGGGCTTTCCCAAATTTGAATTACTAACATTCCAAAGTTTCCCTCAAAATGCCTGACTATTAAAATCTTAAGATGTACTTTCTAGACTGTATGCCCCAGATTGGGGGGTCTGGGTCTTCTACATAGCTAGTGCTTAATAAATGTTGATTGCTTAAATGAATGAACTTTATTTTTCTGAAATTAGAAACCATGAAAGCCAATAGAGCACACAGTCAAAATATGTTAAGCCTAGACGCAGAAGTCAAGAACATTGCCTACTATTATACAAAAAGCCGTTGTCAGACGTGAGCACGAACTTCTGACTTTCGATTCCCTGGCTGTAAGCACTAGTCAAGAGAGTCGTGCCACGTCTGTTATTTCGCGAGATAACTCATGTGTAATAAATGGTCAATATGCACGTAAACATGAATTTAGTAACATGTCAGCTGTAAGCCCCCAGGGTTTTCTTCGGAAAAAGGGAGACCCACATACAAGATCATTCTGGGTCAGATCTCACTAACACTCTGGCCATTCATGCATGTGTCATTGGTCCCACAACCTGTACATTTTCATTGTCGCTTTCAGGCCATGATGAACAGGCTTCTGTCTCACAGGTAAGTTCCCAGGAGAAACTGCATATTGTTCATAATGCAATGTTTGTTCCAGTAGATTTTTAAGATCTTTCTCTCTCTTCCCTTTCCTAGCTTCTTAAGCATCTCTATGAATACTGTAAGAATGTTCTCTGTGTCAGGTCATCATGTAAATCCTGCCAGCATTTCTTGGATAAGAACCAAGATTTAAGTGCTACGAAAATAGAATATTTCAGTTTATTAATGGATTAGGTAATATAATCTTTCATAGGATACAACTACAGTCTAAAATTGTATTTTAGTCCATGGCTAAAGACACACAAAAGAAGTTATAATACCTATAGGTCAATAATTTTTTTTGACTTCACAAATTTATCTTTCAAAGTTTTAACCAGATAATATTGAATATGTACATATTGGCTCAATTTGTACTCATTCTTTAATTGAACATTTTAATTATTCCACAAAATTTAGCACTTCCAATAACTTATTTTGTTCTACTTTATTATATTATTTTACCAGGCTCATATTTGTTTAATTCATTTAGAAATGAATTTATGGTCCATTATGTACAAGACCAAATACTTGACACATGGACTCAGAGTTGTTGTTTGATTCTAAAGGCAAAAAGTGTCTCTCATTATTAAATAGAGAAAAAAATTCCTAAGTTTGTTATATTTTGTACTCATACGTATCCGTGTGTATATTGTGTGGTATGTATATACCTATGAATTTTCTGAAAAGAATTCTTCCGTACAAACAACAACAATAACACAACACACGAGGAAAAATACATTCTTTTCAACTTTCTTATAGCTTGGGGTAGGAATTTCACTTTGTTACTCTAAAATCTTGTAGGACATTCACACATCCAGATTTAAAATAAATTGGTTGGATAGGCACACAACAAACCATCAGATAAATGAGACTATTTGATTACAGAATTCTTCTCTTTTCAGCTTTGTGTCTCTAAGGCTAAAGCATGAGATATATTCTGCATCATTAAAAATGTATTCCTCAAATGAGAGTGACATGGCTAGGTGTGTATTTTAGAAAGACTCCTTATTTCAGAATGTTGAATGGAGATGACTCAGATTGAAAATAGAGGGCAACATGAAAGGATTCAGGTGGCCATCGATGCAAGGTATGTCGTTGGCTTAGACAATGGGAGTGGCCATTTGCTTGGAGAGGAGGAGACAAATTTAAATATTATTTAGAAGTCACACCATATACAAAAATTAACTCAAAATAGATTAAAGACTTGAATGTAAGAGAGAAGACTATAAAAATCCTAGAAAAGAAATATAGTATATCTTTGTGACTTTGGGTTAGGCAAAGTTTTCTTAGCTATGCTACCAAGAGCACAGGCAACAAAAGAATAAAATAGATAAATTAAAATTTATCACAATTAAAAACTTTTGTGCTTCAAAGACTACCATCAAGAAAGTGAAGGGCTTCCCTGGTGGCGCAGTGGTTAAGAATCTGCCTGCCAATGCAGAGGACATGGGTTAAAGACCTGGTCCGGGAAGATCCCACATGCCGCGGAACAACTAAGCCCGTGCGCCACAACTACTGAGCCTGCGCTCCAGAGCCGGCGAGCCACAACTACTGAAGCCCGATAGCCTACAGCCCGTGCTCCGCAACAAGAGAAGCCACCAAAATGAGAAGCCCGCACACCGCAATGAAGAGTAGTCCCCGCTCGCCGCAACTTGAGAAAGCCTGCACACAGCAACGAAGACCCAATGCAGCCAAAAATAAATAAAATAAATAAATTTTAAAAAAAGAAAGTGAAA
The DNA here is from genome assembly GCF_964270905.1 of Leucopleurus acutus. Lineage (NCBI taxonomy): Eukaryota > Metazoa > Chordata > Mammalia > Artiodactyla > Delphinidae > Leucopleurus > Leucopleurus acutus. Next base: position 194,508,871 of record NC_139142.1, read on the forward strand.
ATTCAACTCAGAATGGGAGACGATATTTGCAAATCATATATATTATAAGAAACTTATAACTAGAATATATAGAGGATTCTTACAAATTAATAATAAACATTCAAATAACTCAGTTTAAAAATGGTCAAAGTATCTGAATATACATTTCTCTAGGGGAGATGTACAAGTGACCAATAAGCCCATGAAAACATGCTCAACATCATTAACCAACAGAAAAAGGCAAATCAAAACCACAATGAGCTACCACTTTGCACCTTCTAGGATGGCTGTAAGAACAAAGACAGATAATCACCAGTGTTGGTGAGAATGTAGAGAAAATAAGCCCTCATCCCCGACTGGCAGAAACATATCATGATGAAGCTACTTGGAAAACAGTCTGGCAGTTCCTCAAAAGGTTAAATATAGAAATTTTTTATGACCCAGCAATTTCACTCCTAGGTATGTACCCAAGAGAAATTAAAACATATGTTCAAAAACTTATATTGATACAAGCATGTTTATTAGGGCATTATTTATAATAGTCAAAAAGTGGAAACAGTCCAAATGTCCAGCAACTTATGTGGAGAAACATCCACATAACTGGCTATTATTTGGCAGTAAAAAGGATGAAGTATTGATGCACGCTACAACATGGATGAACTTTGAAAACATTAGGCTATGCATATTGTGTTATTCCATTTATATAAATCCAGGACTTCCCTGGTGGTGCAGTGGTTAAGAATCCGCCTGCTAATGCAAGGGACACAGGTTTGAGCCCTGGTCCAGGAAGATCCCACGTGCTGCGGAGCGACTAAGCTCGTGTGCCGCAACTACTGAGCCAGCGCTCTAGAGTCCGTGAGCCACAACTACTGAAGCCCGTGTGCCACAACTACTGAAGGCTGCGTGCCTAGAGCCCGTGCTCCACAACAAGAGAAGCCACTGCAGTGAGAAGCCTGTGAACTACAACTAGAGAAAGCCCTCATGCAGCAACGAAGACCCAACACAGCCAAAAAATAAATAAAATTTTAAAAATAAAATGTCCAGAAATGGAAAATTTATAGAACCAGCAAGTGGAATAGTGGTTGCCTAGTGCTGGGGAGTTGGGGAGAAATAGGGATTGACTGCTAATGGGTAAGAGGCTTCTTTTCGGATTGATGAAAACATCCTAAAATTGATCGTGGTGATGGTGGCACAATTTTGTGAATATACTAAAAAAATTTGAGCTGCACACTTTAAGTGGATGAATTGTATGGCATGTGAATTATATATAGATAAAGCTATTATGCGAAAAAAGATTTAGAAAGCAAATTAATGAATCTTGATTATTTTTTGCAATATGAAGTAAGAATAAGGGAGGAGGAGAAAAAAGGCTTTTTGATCAGTCACTGTGGTAGAAGAGAGTGACAAGGAACATGGGAAAAAGGAGAAGGTTCATTAAGGAAGATGGCTAGCTCATTTTGGGACACAGCAAGTTTGAGAAGGAGATAAATGCATAGCACTGAAGCCCAAGACCAATGTCTGGCCTGGAGATAGTAAATTTGGGGAAAAGGACCACATAGGTGGTAACTGAAGTCATTATTGTAGGTGAGGCAAGGGCCCAGAGTAGAAAAGCCTTTGGAGCCCCAGGCTTTAGGAGGTACGGCTGAGAAGAAGCGTCAACTAAAGAAACTGGTGAGTTCTTGAAGTAGTTCATTTCTATTAGCTAATGTGTGACATCTGTCACGTGAAAAGTAGTATTTCAAGGAATTTGTGCGTCATTAATATGATTGGCTAATCTAAGTACTGGTAATGAAAATGGGGGCCTTAAAATAAGGAAAAACACCTCTTTTTTTTTTTTTCTTTCTCTAAGTGATTGATAGTTCGTGGTAACTGTGTTATTCTGGAATAAAAACAGCTTTAACACTTAAAATCAACATGATTTCAAAACGTAACTTTCTTAATACCTAAAACTGTCCCTTGACTGAAGTTCTCACCACATATTTAAGTGCTACTAGATTATTTATTCCATTACTGTGCTATAAACTCTTTGAAAGAAGGATCCTGGGTCATTTTCCCCCCTTAGTATTCTGTATCTTAAAAGAGATAGTCTATAAATATAATTTTTATCTGTTATTAAAGCAATGATTTCTCACAAACAGGTTAATTTTCCAAAGGAGGTTGGTTACTGTAAGGTCTTCTATTACTGGATAATTCAGATTGTTTCTATTACAGCTTATTGTTTGAAGTTACTTCATTAGTGTTTATAATATGCTGCCTGGAATGCCCTGTTCCTCAAGATGAACCCACCAGGACTATTGACTTGGCAGCCAGCTGCTTTTTAAAACTAATGTACAAATGAGATAAGAATAATCAACTTAAATATTTACTTGAATACTTTCCAGAATAATTACGGAAAGTCTCAAACCAGAATAACAAAATTTGAAGAGCAATTGTAGATACATTTTGCTCTCACATACTTGTGAAGACAAAGGACAGAAAATGCTAATATAATGGTCTTCATCACTGTCACAGTATTGTTTAGAATATTTTAGAATACATGTCTTGTGCGTAGATACGTATTTCTGTTAACCTGTTTTCCAGAGGAAGTTTTAATTTTGCTTCTGGAGTTTTAAAAACAGGCTCAGAGCTCCAAATGGTAAGAGAAGAACTGTTAGAATGAGTCATGTCAGTGTGATGGTCCCTGATGGATATTTGCTAGGAGATCATCTGTCACAAATATTTTCAGAACTTGGTCCATATTAGGACCAAAGACCAGGAGCTTATTAGTTACAAACTGTCATTGAAATATCCCTTCCCCTTCAACCTAAAGTAACCCAGTTGAATGTTTGTGTGTCATTATCTTGCAGCTTATGAGACCAATAGTGTCTCTTATCCCCAAATTCTGATCTGGAATATTACTTGGAATTTCACATTATCTTCTTTTTTAATATCAAGGAAGGTCTTGCAATGTCTCCCTATGGAGGGGAGTCATGAAGAGTCACTGTAGGATGAAAGTGTCTGGAACAAGTCTCACTCTCTACTTAGAGAAAGTGAGGACACCCTTTCACTACCTCACAATTTCTCATCTCCAGGGGAAACCATTGCCAAGATCTGGTGAGTAGGAGTCTCACAGAAAAGTGAAAGGAATACAAATCGTCCTCACGCTTCTCTTCATGGCTTGCAGAGAGGCACCCAGGGCCAGGGTGCATTTGGACTATTATGGGCTCCTTTGACACTAGAGAGAGAAATTGAATCAGAGCAGATTTCAAAGTGAGGAAGTGAACAGCAGTAGCTTTGATCTGACCTTCAGGAGGGAGAGATTAAAGGAATATCTGTTGTTTTCCTTGTGTTGTGTCACCCTGGTCAGTAAAAAAAAGAGCACCCAGTTCTGGGGCAGGGCCTCAGTGGGGAGGCTGCCTTGGCCATGGTAGTTGCAGTCTGAGGTCAAGCGAGTGTTGTCCCATTTTAATGATACGGAGTCGGAAGGAGCTCAACTGAATACCATGAATTTGAGTTTTTATTCTGTTGGATGTGAGAAGTGAAAGACAGGAAGCCTTCTAGGAACTTTTCTTAAACATGATAACTCTCTTCCCATGAAGCAGACTTTTTGATCAGTGATTGAAACATATACCATTTACATTTCCTAGGTTGGAGGTTTGAAGCTTTAAAGGCAGGCATTGACTTCTCCTCTCTAACTATGAAAGACCTAGATGGCAACTTCTTCCAATAGAAGGATGTTTCGTCTACATTGAAAATCTGTTGTTTAGTGCAGCCCCTTTCATTAATGATCTTCTGAATAATTTGCTGCAGCTTCTACATCAGGACTTGCTGCCATACCGTGTACTTTTAAGTTATGGAGACGGCTCCTTTCTTTAAACCTTGTGAACCAACCTCTGCTAGCTTCAAACTCTTTTTCTGCAGCTTCCTCATCTCTCTCGGCCTCCACAGAACTGAACAGAGTTAGGGACTTGCTCTGGATTAGGCTTTGGCTTATGGAAATGTTTTGCTGGTTTGATCTTCTATCCAGACCACTGAAACTTTCTCCACATCAGCAATAAGGCTGTTTCATTTTCTTATTACTCGTGCGTTCACTGGAATAGCACTTTTGATTTCCTTCGAGAACTTTTCCTTTGCTTTCACAACTTGGCTAACGGTTTGGCTCAAGAAGCCTAGCTTTTAGCTTTTTTTTTGGCCTATCTTCGCTTTCGACATGCCTTCCTCACTAAGCTTAGTCATTTCTAGAATAAGAGACTAACTTTTATTAAAAGTGAGTGGCCACTTTTGCAGACCCAGCAGGTTTAAGGGAATGTGGGTATTCAAGGTTATGAATTGTGTCTACTCAGATAACTTCAATCTCAAGTCTCAGAATTTCACTGATTCCTTATTTGGACCCTCACACTGGCATATGAAACCTGGCAGGACTGGAAACTTTCTCTGAAGCTTTATTACTTTTAAAATTAAATCTTGAGCCTGGTTCTCTGCTCTATTTGCCCTCTAGCTATAGGACAATCATATTAAGAAGATCCATTGGCTTTCGTATTTTGCCTGAATTAGTAATTAACCCCCTTAGGTCTGATATTATCTCTTTTGACAAATCATTGGTGCTTAGCAACAGCGACCGAATTCCCCAAGCCTTACAGTTACCATTTCCCTTTACACTGGCTACATCGCATCAGCCAGCAGATCTCCTTGCACTCATGTTCCCCCTTGGTTTACATTTTGAAAATTTAAAGCGTTAGACTGCTACAGTCCAGCAATAATTATCCATGCACCACATACTTCAAGTGACAAGGACCCCATTGCCAGGCAGGCAGGTGCAAAAATCACATTTTAGAGTCTGTTTCCTAAGAGCGCTCCTGGCATCAGGGAACAGAATATGAGACGAACAGGTCAGCTGTTCTGTGGAGGCTGCGGTGTGCTCCCTGGTCCTCCATTCAGTACTGAGACACGCTCATTCCCTCAGTTGCCAAGATCAGTGCCTGCTGGTGGTTCCAAAGGGAGTCCCTTCCAAGGATGCTCCCTTTCTGGGAAAGGAAAAAAAGGTATGCCTCACCCAAATTTCTGGGCCCTTGTCAGCAGCAGCCTGCGTTCAATGATGACAATTCCATGTGGACCCAGGGACAAAGGCCCAGATCCCTTGCTTCAGTTGAGGTCAACTATGAAAGGCTACCTCTGCTCTGAACTCCCTGGGGGATTGGGTAAATCTTCAGGGGCAGCTGCATCACAGTTCAGCTCTTTCTGTCACTCTTACTCCCTTAAAGATACTGCTGCTCAGGCCTTCCCTGCTGGTGCAGTGGTTAAGAATCCGCCTGCCAGTGCAGGGGACACGGGTTTGAGCCCTGGTCCGGGAAGATCCCACATGTTGTGGAGCAACTAAGCCTGTGCGCCACAACTACTGAGCCTGCACTCTAGAGCCCGAGAGCCACAACTACTGAGCCCGCATGCCACACCTACTGAAGCCCGTGTGCCTAGAGCCCATGCTCCACAACAAGAGAAGCCACCACAATGAGAAGCCCACGCACCGCAATGAAAGTAGCCCCCGCTCACCGCAACTAGAGAAAGCCTGCATGCAGCAACCAAGACCCAACACAGCCAAAAATAAATAAAATAACTACATTTATTTTTTTCAAAAAAGATATTGCTGCTCAGAACACTTAACCAATATAGCTCCTGTACTCAAATATCTGCATCCCATCGATACAGACCTAAGACATGTGTGTTAACTTTGCGGGGAAATACTCTGAAGAAATAGAGCCATAAGGGGATGAGGAAGGCAGGACTGGACAAAAGACCTATGGTGCATCCTCAAAGGTAGCTTCAGGCACACCTATGGGGAACCTTGAAAGAGCTGGAATGGCCCTAAACTGTTGTAAAGGAGTGAGGCCAGTCACTGGCCATGGTCTGTCCCTTAGGAGAGGTCACAAACTTGACTGAGGCCGTTCCTGCATTTGGGAACACTTTCCAATGAGGGACACAGCTGTGGGCCATCAGAGACACGTATCTCTAGAAGCTCCTAGGAGCTTGGGGATGAGGCCACTGGCATCAAAGGGGATTTGGGAAGAGTACCACAATATTCACTATGGTGTGTGAATGTGTGCATTTTAATATTTCTATATTAGCTAACGAAATATGAAAATGTAAATAAATGATCAAACATTATAACTCAGTATCAGTTTCTCTGCCCTTAAGATCTGTAAATATTCGCAAGCGCCCCATTGTAGCACTTGAGAAAAAAATCCAGTGATCTCAACAATGTTTCTTGGGAAGGAGAGGAGCGTGTTCCCTTGGTTAGTTACGGCTCTGATCTGACTTCTGAGCCATCTCACCATGCCATACGTAAGGGTTAATTTTATGTGTCAACTTGTTTAGTCCACAGCACTCAGATAATTGGTTGAACACCAGTCTAGATGTTGCCGTGAAGGTACTTTTTTAGACGAGATTAACATATAAACCAGTAGACTCTGAGTAAAGTAAATCATCCTCCACAGTATGGCTAGGCCTCATCTAATGGGTTGAAGAACTTAAAAGAGAAACATTAATGTCCTCTGAGGAAGAGGGATTTTGCCTCCAGATGGCCTTCAGGCTCCAGAGGCAACATTTCTCCTGTCCCAGGTCTGCAGCCTGCTTACCTCCTGCAGACTGTACACTGACCAGTCCCTACAATTTCATGACCCAAAGCCAGTTCCTGAAGACCTCTCCCTCTCCCTCCCCCTCGCACACATGCGTTGTTCTTCCCTGCATCCTGCCATGATACTGTCAATCACCTCAGCTAATAAGCTGAATACTCAGTAGGCTATGCTGCTCCTGCTTAGAAATAGCCCACAACCTGTAATTTGGAATTTAGCAGAAAATGCCCTATAATGACACTACATTTTCAGTTCTATTGAACTGAAATCATTAAAATTTTATTTGAATTCTTTTAAAGTACATATCTGTGGTATATATATATATATATATATATATATATATATATATATATATATATAACATACATATATATTCATCCCTAACACACCACACCAGACCAAACCATGTGTCCCTTTTCAATACTACATCAACTGTAATATATAGAACTGAATTTTCTTCCTTGATTTTCACACACACACACTCACACCACAACACACATATTCATACAAGGCCTTTATATAAGGAGCATACTTTCCTGTAAGTTCAAAAAGAAATAATGTATTTTTGGCAACATAAAGTAGATTATTGAAATTTTCTCTAAAATGTTTCATATATAATGTTTAATTCAATCAGAGAAAAATGGTAAATGAGCACATTTTTTTAAAAAGACAGTACAAACAGATCTACAGAAAATTCAGTTTTTTTAAAAAATTATCTGTGACTAATAGGTCAAGAAATTAATGACAAGAACAAGTATAAGAACTTCATCATAGAACTGTAAATTATAAAAATGAATCCAATAGAAATTTTGGAACTAACAAACATAGTAGAAAAATTATCCAATAAGTGATATTAGTATCAGATTAGATAACTGAAAAGGGAACTTTTAAGTTTAAATATAGCTCAGAAAAACTTTCTGAGTCTCTAGCACTGAGCAGCAAATGGATGGAAAAATATGGAGAAAAGCATAAGGAATGTCCAAAACATTGTTAAAGATCCAACATACATGTAATTAGAGTCTGAGGAGAAGAGAGAGAAAGGAGCAGCAGTAATATGTGAGGAGAGAATTTTTTTTTAATTCATGGAAGACATTGTCACATACTGAAGAAGCACAGAGAATTTTAAGCAAGATACATACAGAAAAAGTCATAGCTAGGCAAAGATTGTAAAACTTAAGCAGCAAAGAAAAAGAATTTCTTAAAGTAGCAAGAGGAACAAGATAATATAACTTCTAAAGGGCAATAATATGTATGGTAGCTGACATTTTTTTTTTTGAAATGAAAATCATAAATTAAAAAAAAAATTTACACAGCAGGTTCTTATTAGTCATCAATTTTATACACATCAGTGTATACATGTCAATCCCAATCACCCAATTCAGCACACCACCATCCCCACCCCACCAAGGTTTTCCCCCCTTGGTGTCCATACGTTTGTTCTCTACATCTGTGTCTCTATTTCTGCCTTGCAAACCAGTTCATCTGTACCATTTTTCTAGGTTCCACATATATGCGTTAATATACGATATTTGTTTTTCTCTTTCTGACTTACTTCACTTTGTATGACAGTCTCTAGAGCCAACCACGTCACAACAAATGACCCAATTTTGTTCCTTTTTATGGCTGAGTAATATTCCATTGTATATATGTACCACTTCTTCTTTATCCATTTGTCTGTCGATGGGCATTTAGGTTGCTTCCATGCCCTGGCTATTGTAAATAGTGCTGCAGTGAACATTGGGGTGCATGTGTCTTTTTGAATTATGGTTTCCTCTGGGTATATGCCCAGTAGTGGGATTGCTGGGTCATATAGTAATTCTATTTTTAGTTTTTTAAGGAACCTCCATACTGTTCTCCATAGTGGCTGTATCAATATACATTCCCACCAAGAGTGCAAGAGGGTGCCTTTTCTCAATGCCCACTCCAGCATTTGTTGTTTGTAGACTTTCTGATGATGCCCATTCTAACTGGTGTGAGGTGATACCTCATTGTAGTTTTGATTTGCATTTCTCTAATAATTAGTGATGTTGAGCAGCTTTTCATGTGCTTCTTCGCCATGTGTATGTCTTCTTTGGAGAAATGTCTACTTAGGTTTTCTGCCCATTTGTGGATTGTGTTGTTTGTTTTTTTAATATTGAGCTGCATGAGCTGTTTATATATTTTTGAGATTAATCCTTCGTCAGTTGATTCATTTGCAAATATTTTTTCCCATTGTGAGGGCTGTCTTTTCGTCTTGTTTATGGTTTCCTTTGCTGTGCAAAAGCTTTGAAGTTTCACTAGGTCCCATTTGTTTATTTTTGTTTTTATTTCCATTACTCTAGGAGGTGGATCAAAAAAGATCTTGCTGTGATTTACATCAAAGAGTGTTCTTCCTATGTTTTCCTCTAAGAGTTTTATAGTGTCCGGTCTTACATTTAGGTCTCTAATCCATTTTGAGTTTATTTTTGTGTATGGTGTTAGGGAGTGTTCTAATTTCATTCTTTTACATGTAGCTGTCCAGTTTTCACAGCACCACTTATTGAAGAGACTGTCTTTTCTCCATTGTATATCCTTGCCTCCTTTGTCATACATTAGTTGACCATAGGTGTGTGGGTTTATCTCTGTGGGTTTATCTCTTTCTATCCTGTTCCATTGATCTATATTTATGTTTTTGTGCCAGTACCATATTGTCTTGACTCCTGTAGCTTTGTAGCATAGTCTGAAGTCAGGGAGTCTGATTCCTCCAGCTCTGTTTTTTTCCCTCAAGACTGTTTTGGTTATTCAGGGTCTTTTGTGTCTCCATACAAATTTTAGATTTTTTGTTCTAGTTCTGTATAAAATGCCATTGGTAATTTGATAGGGATTGCATTGAACCTGTAGATTGCTTTGGGTAGTACAGTCATTTTCACAATATTGATTCTTCCAATCCAAGAACATGGTATATCTCCCCATCTGTTGGTATCATCTTTAATTTCTTCATCAGTGTCTTATAGTTTTCTGCATACAGGTCTTTTGTCTCCCTAGGTAGGTTTATTCCTAGGTATTTTATTCTTTTTGCTGCAATGCTAAATGGAAGTGTTTCTTAATTTCTCTTTCAGATTTTTCATCATTGGTATCTAGGAATGTGAGAGATTTCTATGCATTAATTTTGTATCCTGCAACTTTAAAAAATTCATTGATTAGCTCTAGTAGTTTTCTGGTGGCATCTTTAGGATTCTCCATGTATAATATCATGTCGTCTGCAAACAGTGACAGTTTTACTTCTTCTTTTCCAATTTGTATTCCTTTTATTTCTTTTTCTTCTCTGATTGCAACGGCTTGGACTTACAAAACTATGTTGAATAATAGTGGTGAGAGTGGACATCCTTGTCTTGTTCCTGATCTTAGAGGAAATGCTTTCAGTTTTTCACCATTGAGAATGATGTTTGCTGTGGGTTTGTCGTATATGGCCTCTATTATGTTGAGGTAGGTTTCCTCTATGCCCACTTTCTGGAGAGTTTTTATCATAAATGGGTGTTGAATTCTGTCAAAAGCTTTTTCTGCATCTATCAAATGATCATATGATTTTTATTCTTCAATTTCTTAATATGGTGTATCACAATGACTGATTTGCATATATTGAAGAATCCCTGAGATAAATCCCACTTGATCATGGTGTATGATCCCTTTAATGTGCTGTTGGATTCTGTTTGCTAGTAGTTTGTTGAGGATTTTTGAATCTATATTCATCAGTGATATTGGTCTGTAATTTTCTTTTTTTGTAGTATCTTTGTCTGGTTTTGATATCAGGGTGATGGTGTCCTCATAGAATGAGTTTGGGAGTGTTCCTTCCTCTGCAATTTTTTGGAAGAGCTTGAGAAGGATGGGTGTTAGCTCTTCTGTAAATGTTTGATAGAATTCACCTGGGAAGCCATCTGGTCCTGGACTTTTGTTTGTTGGAAGATTTTTAATCACAGTTTCAATTTCATTACTTGTGATTGGTCTGTTCATATTTTCTATTTCTTCCTGGTTCAGTCTCGGAAGGTTGTGCTTTTCTAAGAATTTGTCCATTTCTTTTACGTTGTCCATTTTTTGGGCATAGTGATGCCTGTAGTAGTCTCTTAGAATGCTTTGTATTTCTGTGGTGTCTGCTGTAACTTCTCCTTTTTCATTTCTAATTTTATTGGTTTGAGTCCTCTCCCTCTTTTTCTTGAGGAGTCTGGCTAATGGTTTATCAATTTTGTTTAACTTCTCAAAGAACCAGCGTTTAGTTTTATTGATCTTTGCTATTGTATTCTTTGTTTCTATTTCATTTATTTCTGCTCTGATCTTTGATTTCTTTCTTTCTGTTAACTTTGGGTTTTGTTTGTTCTTCTTCCTCTAGTTCCTTTAGGTGTAACGTTAGATTGTTTCTTTGAGATTTTTCTTGTTACTTGAGGTAGGCTTGTATAGCTACAAACTTCCCTCTTAGAACTGCTTTTGTTTCATCCCATAGGTTTTGGATCGTTGTGTTTTCATTGTCATTTGTCTCTAGGTAGTTTTTGATTTCCTCATTGATTTCTTAAGTGATCTCTTGGTTATTTAGTAATGTATTTGGAGCCTCCACGTGTTTGTGTTTTTTACATTTGTTTCCCTGTAATTCATTTCTAATCTCATAGCGTTGTGGTCAGAAATGATGCTTGATATGATTTCAATTTTCTTAAATTTACTGAAGCTTGATTTGTGACCCACGATATGATGTATCCTGGAGAATGTTCTTTGTGCACTTGAGAAAAAAGTGTAATCTGCTGTTTTTGGATAGAATGTCCTATAAATATCAATTAAATCCAATTGGTCTACTGTGTTATTTAAAGCTTGTGTCTCCTTATTAATCACTGGATGATCTGTCCATTGGTATAAGTGAGGTGTTAAAGTCCTCCACTATTATTGTGTTACAGTAGATTTCCTCTTTTATAGCTGTTAGCAGTTGCCTTATGTATTGAGGTGCTCCTATGTTGGGTGCATATATATTTATATTTGTTATATCTTCTTCTTGGATTGATCATTATGTAGTGTCCTTCCTTGTCTCTTATAACATTCTTTATTTTAAAGTCTACTTTATCTGATATGAGTATTGCTACTCCAGCTTTCTTTTGATTTCAACTTGCATGGAATATCTTTTTCTATCCCCTCACTTTCATTCTGTATGTGTCCCTAGGTGTGAAGTGGGTCTCTTGTACACAGCATATAGATGGGTCTTGATTTTGTATCCATTCAGCAAGCCTGTGTCTTTTGGTTGGAGCATTTATTCCATTCATGTTTAAGGTGATTATCGATATGTATGTTCCTATGAGCATTTTCTTAATTGTTTCTTAATTGTTTTGTAGGTCCTTTTCTTCTCTTGCGTTTCCCACTTAGAGAACTTCCTTTAGCATTTGTTGTAGAGCTGGTTTGGTGATGCTGAATTCTCTTAGCTTTTGCTTGTCTGTAAAGCTTTTGATTTCTCCGTTGAATCTGAATGAGATTCTTGCAGGGTAGAGTAATCTTGGTTGTAGGTTCTTCCCTTTCATCACTTTAGGTATATCATGCCACTGCCTTCTGGCTTGTAGAATTTCTGCCGAGAAATCAGTAGCTGACTTCTTAACAAAAACAATGGAAGCCAGAAAATGTGTTAAGGGACTAAAAGAACAAGTATTAACCTCCTTGCACATCCCCCAAATACTAGAAGTGTTATTCAGAAGTGTGCTTCTAGATGGAGACAAGGGATGCGAGAAGGAATCAATTAAGAGAATATATGGGATAATCTAAATGAATATCATTTGTATAAAAATAATTATGTTTCATATCATTTAAAATGTGGAGAGAATACAAATAATTGAGAAACAACAGCACAAGAATCCTGAGAGGGAAAATACAGTTAGAGTTAAAAGGGTTTTTTTTCATTGTTTGGGATGCAAAGTATTGATTTATAGTAAGCCTAATAATAATTCAACAATGCAAACTCTAATGCCAAGAAAGTCACTGAAATGATAGAAGAATGCATAACTAACAAGCTAGCACAGGAAAAATGTGATTAATAAAACATATAAATTAATCTAAAAGAAGGCAACAATGGAGAGAGAAAGGAACTTGAAAAGGAGGTCAAGTAGAAGACCAATAGTAAAGGGTCGACTTTAGCTGAAATTAGAAAACGAAATGACAGAAAAAGATATGTCATGCAAGAGCCCCTCAAAGAAAGCTGGCATAGCTACACACATAGCATACAAGGTAGATTTCAAGGAATGCACATTAGTATTGATAAGAAGGATACTTTATGAAGCTAAAGCATCAACTATCAGGAAGGTATGTAATTCTACATTTGAATGCTCCTAACAATGTAGCCTCGCAATATGTAAACCTCAAATTTTCAGAAATAAACAGACAAACCCACAGTCATAGTTGGGGACATTCATACACTTCTCTCAGTAACTAATAAAACAAGTAAACATCAAAACATACATATTCAACCTCATTAGTCACCAGAAATTGAAATTTAAAACCACAACGTAAAAGCCTACACACCCAACAGCTTAATTTAAAAAGACAGACAGTAATACATGTTGGCGAGGATGGAATTCACTTGTGCTGTTGGTTGGAGAGAAAACTGCAGCCATCACTTTGAAAAACTCTTTGGTATTATTCATTAAATTTGAATATACACATACTCCATGGCCCAGAGAGTTTTACTCCCAGGATATAGCCAACAGAAACGCATATCTTCATCAAGAAATATTATAGCCGCATGAGTTGTAAAAGACAAAGACAGCATATAACTGAGAATGCCCATCTCTAGCAGAAGCAGGAAATCAATTTTGGTAAATTCAATGAATGATTGTCATTAACAAGGGGAATGAATGATTAATACCATGCATAATAACCTAAATAAATCACACAAACATAATGGCACATGAAAGAAGCCAATAACAAATAATTTAAATCATATCATTCCATGTATACAAAATTCAAATATATAGTGCTGTGAGTCAGAAGAGCAGTTATCTTGGGAAGGAAAGAAACAGTAGATAATGGAAGAGAACACAAATGGTGTCCCTAGGGTATAAAAAATAATAGTTATTTTTTTGACCTGAATGGTGGTTTAATGGTGATTCATCTCTGTGCTAAGCTGTTAAGCTGTACACTTAAGGGTTTTGCACTTTATTATATGAATGTTTTAATTTTAAAAATCTATTTACAATATTAACTTAAGTACATAATGTACAAAAAATATATATCTATTTTCCTGATTAGACTAATCCTGTTTTCACTAAATCCTTACATCTGAGTTTATTTCTGGGTTCCTCTCCTGCACTCTCGCAGGGTGTTCAGGAATATTCTCCAGTAAAGGAAAGTCAAACTGAAGACTCACTGTCAAAGCATTCTACACATTCTCTGTATGACTTTCTGGACAGACGGTCAGTTTTGCTTAAACGTGTAAGTTCTATACAGCATGTGTTACAACTTACCGGGTTGTCTGAGTCCATATTTGGCTGTCCGAAAAAGATCTGGTCCTTTTTCAGGATTTCAGCCTTTTGCCTACACCACATGACTTTAAGTTAGCAAGAGGAATTATTCTTTCCTGCTTTAATACCTGAAATCTATTTGTAAATCCTCTAAAAAAATCTTGAGCATTATATTTTAAGTTCCTCCTGCCATTCACTAACAGAACTCTGTTTGTCTCCCATCTTTGATTATTTCTCTCCTATCAGCTTTTCCCTGCTTTCCCATCTTATTAGACTGGCTCTCCTCTTCCCAAATCCAGAATGTTGGGTGTGCACGTGCAGGTGTGTGGGTGTATGTGTGTGTGTGCACACACACACATGGGGGTATGGGCTTCTGGGCAGTCAGAATCTTTCCTACAGTAGAGATTCTAGCATCCTTGAGTTTCTTTCTGGTTTTTGGCTATCTTATTACGTGAAATTGTTAGTTTCTGCTTTTATGGAAGGAACCACTCCCATTTAAACATACAATTTTTCTATTTATGTTAGTTTTTGTCTGGTTTGTGTTGGATAAAATATTTATTCTGTTTCACACACATATGTATGTATATGTGTATGTGTTTTATTGCTTCAAAGACTTTATCCATCCTAGAGAACAAAGACAGGTTTAACAGATGTCTGTTTTAATTCTCTGTCTGCAAAAACTACATTCAACAAAGACTTAGACTGGTGATTCTTCCTAGTGTAGAAATAAAGTCTATGCAATTTCCATAGAATTTGGACTACAGCTTTCAAAGTATTCTTCGAATTTCGCATAGGTGTGAATGTGCAATCCCAAATTAGTTATATTCTAGAGCAAAGGGAAGAGGGAAAGTGTGAGAAGGAGAGCGTTCTGGAAATGGCTATATTTTCAACTCCTTCCCGGGGTGGCAAGCATATTTCAAGAAATTGCTTATATAATCTGTTCTTATAATTTGGTGCCATCCTTCAGCTTTAATATTTGCTTGAGAAACGCCTTGCATGCAGGCTTGGGGTAAAAGAAATAAAGGCTTTTAATTAAGTGATAATGATTGACTTGTTCCTATTTAGACACGCAAATCAGCACAGGAAGATTCACTGACAGTCCTCCAGCTGGGGAGCTGGGGATATTTTGGAAATAATGTTTGACGCTCCAGAAGGGCAGCCAAAGCTGGCTTATTCATAGGGAGTCTCCCCTTTGTTTTGGATTCCGTTTCTTCTAGTCCTTAAAATCCCTCCCTTGTTGAGGATTCTTTTTCACATGAGTATGTCTCAATACAGACTTAAGGTACTGGAATCCCATTTTTAAACAACAAACTTCAGCACAGACAGAAAACAAAATGAGGTACAAATAGGCTACCACCCTCAGGTAATTCATGGACATTTTTTCCAGAGTGATCTGATCTACTTTCTTATTTAAGGAGAGAGATTCTGAGAGCTCAGATGAGCCCTTTCTTGTGTATCTGAATTAAGCACCTGCCCCTGTTCCCAGGGTTTGATTTATAGGACCTGCCTTTTTGCAACAGGTATCAGGTACATTCGGGTGTAATAAGATATGCCCTGGGGTCCTTCCTCTGATCTTTTCCCCCTTTCATTCTCCCCACACTCTCTGACTTTCCCTCCCGAGTCTCATTCAGAACCACAAGAATCGATCTTGTGTGCCAGGCCAGTGTGAGGGTTTGTCTGTGAAGCTGAGCTGTTCTTATAATTTGGTGCCTTCCTTTGGCTTTAATATTTTTAATATTTCTCAGTAGCCGGGCTTGCAACTGAGCAGGAAAACCGTGTCCCAACTCCCTCATGTTTGGTAGAAGAGGCCAGTATCTTACACACTAAGCATGGGTCTGGGACCACAGCCTCCGTGAAATGTCACAGCCCCTCCAAGCTCAGCTCTTGGGAAAAACACGACATGGAGGCCTGTATGGGGCACCCCTGTCTTGCTTGTAGTTTGCGAACTGCTCCCTCCCGGTCACCTGCTCACCTCCGCTATATACCCCCTTTATCTCTACCCTAAATTAAAAGTGCTTCCATGCTCCAGAATATTCTCTACACCCCTCCACCCCGATTCCTTCAATATTCATTTACTTGTGTCCCTTCTCTTATGATAAGAAATATGACTGAGTTAATGTAGTTCACAGGTTTGGAAAATAGAGAATCTGGGACTAAAATTCAGGCCTTCTTTTTTTGGCTGGTTTTTATTTTATTTATTTTTTCTAATATCTTTATTGGAGTATAATTGCTTTACAATGGTGTGTTAGTTTCTGCTTTGCAACAAAGTGAATCAGCTATACATATACATATATCCCCACATCTCCTGCCTCTTGCATCTCCCTCCCACCCTCCCTATCCCACCCCTCTAGGTGGTCACAAAGCACCGAGCTGATCTCCCTGTGCTATGCGGCTGCTTCCCACTAGCTATCTATTTTACATTTGGTAGTGTATATATGTCCATGCCACTCTCTCACTTTGTCACAGCTTACCCTTCCCTCTCCCTGTGTCCGCAAGTCCATTCTCTACGTCTGCATCTTTATTCCTGTCCTGCCCCTAGGTTCTTCAGAACCTTTTTTCTTTTTCAGGCCTTCTTTCTCTTAATCCAGCAGGCTTCTTTTTGATCATTTCCATGTAATTCTGAAGAGCTCTTTTCTCATCCTACCGTCTACGTGAATATGTAACTGTTCCCAATCCCATTTTTGTTGTATGCCCTGTATTGGACCATAATTTGGCAATAAGAAAAGTGTGATCTTATTCTATAAATGTTCTACATCATCTTTACAGAGTAAAACACTTTCTGTTCTAGTTGGAGAAAAGTTGTCAGAAGTTTGCCTAACTGGGTCTCATATGATCTAAACAGTTATTACCTTTACCAAAAACATTAACAACAACAACAGGAACCAAACTTGGAATTGAGAAATTCGTCAGATGTTCAGAGAGCTGTGGAACTAGATTAACCTGGAAGAACGAGGACACTGTAATTGAAAAAAAAGCTTTTCTTGAATTTTAACTCTAGAATTTGGTCACCCCTAGTCTCATATATCTTACAGTGTCTTGGGGACAGCAGGTTATCATGACCAGACCAACAGGAGAGTTTGTTGCATGAGCTCATGTATACATAACAGCTCCGTGATGCTGGAGACATTCATGAGGCTTATTATGTTTCAGCTCTTGTTTAACGGCAAGCCCCTACTTGGGCAGTGGAATCCTGCTGATTTACTACTTAGGAATAAATTACAGTTTAGAATTTGGATTTTTCATGGTTTTCTTTGTGTCAGCATAAATAAACTTAGCTAATAGGGCTGTGTCTCGTTGCCTATTAGACTGGCTGTAAGTAAAAGGCTTCCTGGCTTGTGAAAAGTATCAGCAAGATGAGAGGACTGAACTGATTTACCTGAAAGTATTTATCATCTCGAGGGCTTTGGGACGTAGATGTCAAATGCCGCCAATTCTCAGCATTTCCTAACTCATACTTTGAGCCTATACCTTTTATTTTTCCATCAGTTCTAATATTATTATTGAAGAAGCCATTATCCCTGGGGACTGGAAAGTCGTTCTTGATCAATTAAGGAGGCAGAGATGCCCGAGAGGCTGCTCAGGACCATCTCCATCTTTGTGTATTGTTCTCTTGATGGAATCTAGAGTGACGCCTCCACAAGCTTTGAGGGCAAGTTCACAGTTTTGTAATTACTGAGAGAAAAAGTGGAATGCCATTTCTAGGTCTTCATCCAGAGTGATTTCTTGGCTCCAATTCCCCCATTTCATTTGCAGAAACGGCTTTTTGGTGTTAGTTAACATTCAAGGAATAGTTTCAAGTTTTACAACTGCAAAAGGGTCATTATTTTTATCAGTGTGCTGGAGGTTATTTTGAGTCTGACTACGGAGGGCCTGATTCAATAAAATCTCAGCCTGAGTCTCCCAGCAGGATGCTCAAACCATGGGAATTCAACGGGAGAGCCCACATGGGCTTCTATGATACTGAACCAGGGCTGAATTTCCATTTAATCATTCTCAAGAAATCAAAAGACACTTTGGGATTAAATGGCAAACCTTTTAACTAGGAATTCCTCAGCCAAAATGGCCAATTAGCATTTAAATTGCAGAACTGCCTTATGTAAGAGGGAATGAGTAACGGAAGAAATAAAATATCTTCCTTATTAGTTAAAAAGGTAAACCCAGAAACATGGAGTTATCGTGAAATAAGCATTCTCTCCTAGGACAGGGAAAGTACCACAGGGCTTTTGTTGCAAAGGAGAATAAAAAAAAGACCTGAATTATTTACTTACGCTCATGCTTTTAGCTTTAATTGGCAAAATTGGCTCAAGTGAATGATATTTGAACCTGCCCTCTAATTATATATATATATTTTTTTTTCTATGAGCTTGTTTTATTTTAATACATATATATATATATATATATTTAGATTCCACATATAAGAGAGATCATGTGGTATTTGTCTTTCTCTGTCTGACTTATTTTACTTAGTATAATGCCCTTTCTATCTCTTTATTGATATTCACTAGTTGTTTATGCATCATTCTCCTGATTGGTTTTAGTTCTATGTCCATGTTTTCCTTTAGTTCTTTGAGCATATTTAAGATAATTAATTTAAACAGAATAAAGAAAAAACAGAATGAAAAGAACTCAGGACAGTCTCAGAGACCTCTGGGACAACATTAAACGCACCAATATTTGAATTATAGGGTTCCCAGAAGAAGAAGAGAAAAAGAAAGGGTCTGAAAAAATATCTGAAGAGATTTTTATGGTAACTATATATTTTTACATAACGTTTTGCAAATGACTCAACAACTCAGTTTTTATGACTTAAAATTATTTAAAAAATAAGTTCTTTTATTACTGGAAAACAAAAATAATACATTATATTTAGAAATGACCTACATTCAGTTTTATGTATTCATAAAATCTTTGGCCCATTGAAGTCTCCTTCCCAACCTTCTAGTATGCACCTCAGGGGCTTGGAGGCCAAAGAGAATGGGAACTGGCTTAGGGAAAAAAACCCACACATTTCTGGCATGACTGCATATAAGGAAAACTTAAAACCTTCCAGAAATGTAGTTGAAAATGTCTCTTAAGAAATTGTTTATGATCTTTCCCTGTATAGGACCATCTAACTTTTAGGCTCTGCTCTCACCAAACTCGTTGAGTATGTAAATTTCAAATGTTGGTTCTCCACCGACATTTACTAATGTTGTTATTGTTATGTGTTTGTATTCCTCCTTTTAAAAAATTAAAATGGTACAGCAAATTAGATGGTTGTTGTTATACTTTGCAATGTTCTTCTCCCTGTCAGGCCCTCCCCATGGTACCACAGATTCCATGGGATTCCATGACATGTCACACTTGGTGTAGACCAGCAGTTGTGGACTGGAAGGGATCTGCCCACTTCTTACTCTGGTAGCTGTGTTTTCAAAAGGGGTGATACAGTTAGGAAATTATAGGTCCATTTGGATTTTCACACAGATGGGGAGAGAATGCATTTTGAAGGTAAATATCCTGCAGAGGACCACCAAGGAATTCTTTACACACTCATTCAGACTACAAGAGTGATGGGTTTATATGTGACACTTCTAGGTAGTATTTTTATTTTTAAAGGAAGTAAAATACGCATGAAGAGGAATGAAAATAGTGTCAGAGACATATTTGGCTTTGTGGCTATGTGCCTTTCTCATAAGGAGACTACAAGAACTCTGCCCAAACATAGAAACTGGTCTTAGTTAAAGCTCTAGACCCTGTTTTAATCTGTTTTAAGCATGATAAAAATTAAACCATTCATATACTTTGAAAAAATATTATTTAAAAAAATGTCTGTTACTGAAGACTAGTTTAGAAATAGATACAAGAAATCCTGTTTCTGTTGACAGCACCGTCCTAGGCAATTATAACTTGAAAACTTAAAGTCATCAGTATTCAGCCCTACTTTTTCTTTGCTACTTAGGTCCAAGTGGTACTGAAGTTTTCTGATTTACACCCAGAGTTTTTTGGGTTTTGCTTTGATCCCTCCTTTGTATTCCCACTGCAACAGTTTTCACTTTATTTGGATGGAACTTTTCAGTAGCCTCACAATTTCTTATCTTCCTCTGATCCATGAATGTTGTCATCAACATTATGCTTTTGAAACAATAAATCTATCCTTTCACTCACTTGTGCAAAAGCATTTGTGTCCCTCAATTGCCTCAGAATAAAATGCAGTCTTCTTCCCTGGCATCATTCAAGCTGTGCCACAATTTGGCTGCATCTTTCCTTTTAAGGATTTCATTGCTACTCACTAATTAGCCCACTCACTTCTGCTGCTATGTATTTGCTCACTACTATGCATCCGCTTCAATGAACTATCCTGCCCCGCAATCTCTGAGGGCCAAAGTTCCTTATAATTTTCAAGGGCTAGCAGAAATGCCACTTCTCTAAGATACCCACCATCTTTCTCCTTGTAGCTATCCTAACGCTTTGTTTTTGTTTAATTCTTGACCATTGTTTAGCTTTTTAATATACATTTTTTTGCTGAGAAATGTTTTACATACAGTAAAATGCACAGTTCTTAAGAAGATACTTCAATCTGTTCAAATAAATGCTTGCAACTGTGGAATCCACACCCTTAGGTGTAGTTCATTTTCTGTTTTACTGATTTCCACTCTACTGTTTCATTCCTTCTAATTGCTTTAGTGTATATTTTTCTACTTTTTCTACCTTAAGATGTAAACTGAGACAGCTCTTTAAGACTTTTCTTCCTGTCTAAAGTGTGCACTTGATACATATCTCGTTATAAATATCACTGTTGCCGATTCCCCCCATTTTAATATGTTGTCTTTTTCTTTTCCTTCAGTTTAAATACATATCTAATTTCCCATGTAATCTCATTTTTGTCCCTGGGTTTTTTAAAACTGTGATTTTTAACTTTCACATGTTTGAGGCATTCTACAAATATCTTTTTGTTTTTGATTCCTACTTTAATTCCATTGTGGTCAGAAAATGAAGTCTGTATCATTTCAATAATATGAACTTAATAAGATTTCTTTTATGTCCCATCATATGGTCCATTTGTTGAATATTGCACGTGCACTTAAAAAGAATGTGTGCTCTACTGCTTCAATGAAATGTCAATCAGGTCTCAGTTTACTGAGAGTGTCGATCAGATGTGTATCTGTTACTGCTTTTTCTTTTACTTTTGGTTTACTTTTTTCATTAATAATTGAAACAAGAGTTAATATCTCCAAGTATCATTAGAAGACTTGTCTATTTGTCCTTTAATTCTCTCAGTTTTTGCTTTATGTATCTTGATTTTCTTTTACAAGGTGCACACACACGCCTCTCTGTGGAACTGACATTCCTATCATTATGAAATGTCCTTCTTTATTTTGGGTAATACTCCATGCTTGGAAACATGTTTTCTAGCCACTCCAGTTTTCTTATGATTAATGTTTACATGGTACATCATTATTCATCATTGTACTTTTAACCTAGCCATGTCCTTATATTCAAAACAAAACTCTTGTTAAAAGCATATAGTGGGGTCTTGGTTTTGTTTTCTCCAATCCGACAATCTCTACCCTAAATCGGAGTTTTTCATCCATTTACATTTAAAATAATTATTAATGAAGTTGGGTTTACTTCCATTATCTTGTCATTTTTCCCCTACTTGTCCCATCTATCTATGTTTCCTTTTCTTTTTTTCATTGCTTCTTTTAGATTAATAAATGTCCCTTTTGTTATCTTTTGTTTGGATTCCACTTTATCTTGACTATTGTCTCATTAGCTGTACCCCCTTGCTTTAGTTTTAGGAGTTGCTCTATGGTTTGCAATATGCAATTAACTTATTGAAGTCTACCTTGTATGACTGTATGAATATTACATACCACTTCACGTATAAGGTGATACATTCACAGCAACGTACTTTTAGGACTCCTCTCATTCTTGTCATTGTTGTTATATATTTTCCTTCTTCACCTGTTATAAACTCCATAATACATTGCTATTATTTTTTTAAAATACAGCAGTCCCCCCACCTTATCTGCAGTTTCACTTTACATGTTTTCAGTTACCCAAGGTCAACCATGGGTAACTGGGAAAATTCCAGAAATAAACAATACATAAAATCTAAATTGATATGTAGCTGTTCTGAGTAGCATCATGAAATCTCATGCAGTCCTGCTCTCTCTCCTGCCTGGCAGAGGAATCGTCCCTGTGTCCACACCGGATGTGCTACCAGCCTGTTAATCACTTAGTAGTCCTCTGGGTTATCAGATTGACTGTTGCTCTACTGTGGAGAGCTTGCATTCAGGTGACTTTTATTTTACTTAATATTGGCCTCAAAGCACGAGAAGGGTGATTCTGGCAATGTGGATGTGCCAAAGAGAAGCTGTAAAGTGCTTCCTTAAGTGAGAAGATGGAAGTTCTCAACTTATTAAGAAAGAAAAAAAAATCATAGGCTGAGGCCGCTAAGATCTGTGGTCAGAATGAATCTTCTATCCCTGAAATTGTACAGAAGGAAAAAGAAATTTGAGCTAGTTTTGCTTTTGTATCTCAAACTGTTGCTTACAGTGCATGGTAAGTGTTTAGTTGAGATGCAAAAGGCATTAAATTTGTATAATATATGTTGAGAAAGTGCATATTCACATAACTTTTATTACAGTATGTTGTTATAACTGTTTTATTTTATTGTTAGTTATTGTTAATCTCGTACTGTGCCTAGTTTATAAATTAAGCTTTATAATAGGTATGTATGCATAGGAAAAAACATAGTATACCAAGGGGTCTAGCTGCCATTTCAGGCACCCACTGGGCGGGGGTGTCTTGAAACATATCCTCCACAGACAAGGGGGAACTACTGTATTCAGTTTATTTATTTATTTATTTATTTTTGGCTGCACTGGGTCTTTGTTGCTGTGTGCGGGCTTTCTCTAGTTGAGGCGAGCGGGGGCTACTCTTTGTTGCGGTGCGTGGGCTTCTCATTGCGGTGGCTTCTCTTGTTGTGGAGCAGGGGCTCTAGGCATGCGGGCTTCAGTAGTTGTGGCTCGTGGGCTCTAGAGCGCAGGCTCAGTAATTGTGGTGCACCGGCTTAGTTGCTCCACGGTATGTGGGATCTTCCCGGACCAGGGCTCGAACCCGTGTCCCCTGCATTGGTAGGCAGATTCTTATCCACTGCACCACCAGGGAAGCCCTGTATTCAGTTTTTTTAAGCAAATTTTTAAAAGGGAAAATGTCTTTTCTGTTTACCCACATATTTCCCACTTCCATTGCTTTCATTTCTATGTGTAATCCAAATTTCCATCTGGCATTATTCTGCTTAAGCCTGAAGAACCTTATTTGACATTTCTTTTAGAGCAGGTCTGTGGTGATGAATTCCTCTAGCTTTTGTTTATTTTAACATGTCTTTATTTCAACTTCATTTTTGAAGAATGTTCACTGGTTATAGAATTCTAATTTGACATGTTATTTTTTCTTTTAGTGTTTTTAAGATGTCAGTCCAATGTCTTCTGGCTTGCATTGTTTCTGATGAGAAATATAATCCTTTCACTTGTTTTTTTTCCCTCTATTTTTGATATATTTATTTTTTCCTACTGCTGTTTAAGATTTTCTTTTTATCATTATTTTTCAGCAATATGACCATGGTAGTTCTATAAGTGGCTTGTGTGTGTTTAATCTATTATTGAGTTTTTTGGATCTGTGAGTCAATATCATTTGAAGTTATTATTTCTTCA